>NW_007252178.1:726166-740215 GCF_000164805.1 Carlito syrichta | reverse complement strand
TGGCAAGACTTTGTCTATAAAATTAAAAAAAAAAATTTGCTGGGTGTGGTAGCATCCACCTGTAGTTCCAGCTACTTGGAAGGCTGAAGTGGAAGGATTGCTGGAGTCCAGCAGGTCGATGCTGGGGTGCCCGTGAGTGTGCCACTGCACTGTACTCCAGCCTGTGTGATAGAGTGAGACTCCAACTCAAAATAAATTAGTAAATAAAATAAACAAAGCTTAGGACAGTGGGAGGCCAAGTGTCTCTGGGTCTCTTCCTGCCCCTAGCACCTTGGGCAGGGCCTGGTATGTAGTTGTCTTAAATGAATGAGTGAATGAAAACAAACATGATCTATCCTTTTCTTGCAGGTAATTTGGGTTTATCATGGGAGCCATTTTGGCAGCGTTTAGCTCCTGTCTAGTCCATCACTCTAATAAACAAAATGGATCACAGAAGAATAGATCACTCTAACAGATAAAAATGTATCCCAGCTCCCACCTGCTGGCTTCAGAGACTGGGATGATTGATCATACTAGTCCCTGGCTTTCCCACTTAAATGCTGTACCTTTAAACAACTCTTTGTGACTCTACTGCAACTATATATACTAAGAACTCCAGTGAGCCATGGTGTTTCTCAGTCTGTGACTGAGGGATGATACAAAAGCTATATTCATACAGGAGGTCTTATTTTTATTTATGTTGCTTCTTCTTACATAGGAGAGGTAAAGATAAGAATTTCTTCTAATAAAGGGAAAGGAAATTTCAGAATGTCACAAGCAAACCCTTACTTAGGAAGTGAAAATAGAAAGCCAAGGCAGGAGCAAAATGTTCACACTTGACATGCAGTTAACGCTCTTACTTGGAACAAAGTCAAGGTCAAACATTAATTTAGAATCACTTGGTCTTAACTGAAGTGCTTCCTTAAGTCTCTGTTAGGTTTTAAGAATTATTGCCAAAAGCGTAATAAAGTACCCTTGCGTTTACACATCTGCTGAAACAGATGTTATGAACTCCAGCGTGTCAGTACTGCAGGTCCTGGGATCGGGTAAGGCGCCCCTGTCCCTCTTTGTAGGTGAGAAATTGCATCTCCAAGGAGCCTGTCACTTATCCAAAGTGCTTTCTTCTCAGTGTTTCTGGCTGAGGACCCATGCAAAACCCCAGTGGTGCCACTTGTGAGGGCTGGCTGGTGCTCATGTGGGTATGACTTAGGTTTTGCAATGATATAGGCCAAAGCTCCTTGAAAGCCTTTTCCCTCCACTCCTGATTAACTTCATGCCAACTAAAGTCTGCAGTTCTCCTCTGCAGTTTCTAATAGTGCTTCTTAAGATTTGAAAACAAACACACAGTAAATGTTAGAGCTTGACTACTGTCTTTTCAGACCTGTGCACTTTTTAAACTATGTTTGGTCTCTCCCATGGCAAAGGAGCTCTGGTGGGATGAACAAAATATTCACTAAGGGATCAGCAAACTCAAATTCAAGTCCCAGCTCCCCCACTTCTTAGCAACATCATTACTCCTCCAGACTACATCCTAGCCTTTGAATGGAAATAAGACTTGCCTGTCTCCCAGGGATGTGAAGAAAGGGAATAGCACAAGGGGTGCTTTGCAAATTGCCAGGCATAAAAATTAAGGTCAAATATTTGAGCACAAGAAACAGAAAAAGAAAGAATCAGAAACAGTGAGAGTTCGGGGGGAGTTCAGAAGCTCTGTCCAGTCTTTTGGGGACAGAATGAGAATAAATGTCAAACACCTTTCCTACACCCTTTTTCCTACCTTCTTCCCTTTAAAATATAAGGGTAACAAAACTGATCTAGCTCATGGAAAAGAAAAAGGTAAGATAAACAGGTCAGTTCTAAGAAAAGATGAAGCAAGAAAAACAGTCCTCATGTTTGAGGGTCAGACCATTTTAAAGGTAGAGTACATGAAATTTTGCAACAGTTGTAAGTGGCACTTGATGCTAAAACCTGTAAAAAGCAGGAGGCCTGCTTCCCCTTCACTGGAGGTTCATAGTCACAGGGGCCATACAACACACTCTGATGCCAACCAGTGCCAACCAGACAGGGAGAAAGTGAATCTGCCTCTCAAGCTTCCACTCCCACTTACTCATACTCATACTACTTCAGTTTTCATATTGCTTTAATTCTGGGTGGGCCTCACTCAGACTGAATCAGAAGATCTTGCCACTTAAAGGTCACGTACATAGGATCCAGTTTCATCAGCAAAAAAAACCCAAAAAACAAAAAAAACAAGAAAAAGAAAGAAAATTATTCCAAGTGTTGGAAAAGGCCCAAAACATTTTAGCTAGAAATCCCTGGAGGACTTGTCAGTTACTGGGCCAGTTCCTGGTTTAGATCTAGTTTGCCAGCACCTGGACCCACTCCATTAAGCCCACCTTGCCAAGCTTTGCCTTAAGGAGCTGCCGAGACGCCTCTAACTAAATTGAGTTCCCCTGGAATGTCTTCTGTTGGCCTTCCCTAATGAGCTCACAACACAGCCCAGCTTTGTGACAGGTGATCACTCCAGAAATGATGGATGAGAAACTTTGCAGGGATAGAGGCCAGTATAGGGTAACTTACAAAATCGGGCGAGACTGGAAGTCTTCCTGGTTCATCCTCTCAGACTGGCGGATTTTCAGGATCTCGGTGTAGCTCAGGTTCTGCAATTTGCTCTTGAACTGGTCCAGGGAGCTAGGCTTGGTTGTAAGCGCTCTCATAACCTGTTCCTTCACCACCTGCATTACCTGTAAATGGAAGGAAGACCATCATTTTCCTGGGGGCTGACCTTTCCCATTCATAGAGTCTCCCAGAGTTAATGGCTACTTGCCGTCTGATCCTCCCTGGTCTCAATGTGAACCTTGAGAATGCTTTTCCAAAGAGATAAACTTCCGTTATGCACATCTTCCATTTTCTCTTGTATTGTTGGAACCACAAGAAAGGAAATGGGTTGATTAACTTGGAATTGGGGAGGGATGCTTGGGGTGGGAGGTGTGCTCCATTTGCTTAACATATTATGACTGCTGCTGACTCAACGCTGTAAACAATGCCAACTCAAGAGTCAGGAATGAATGAAGGCCAAGCAACAATTAGAAGCCTGCATAGTAATATTTTTTCCAGGAGAAAATAGCTGAGATACAATTAACTGTGGAAGTTCGGCTGGCACAAGTTCAAATGAATATGAACAGATACTCCACCCCACACTGCTTTCCCCATGTAGTAAGGGCCTGAGTGTTCATACAAATTATGCATTTGGAAATGTACATGTGGTATTGCCTCTTTGAGCCAGGCACTAAAAAAGGTTTATTAAATTAGAACAGACATATCCCATTGGAAGTCTCAAGAAAAGAAAAAAAATATGGTAATTTGCTGCCTCAGGACAGGTCTAGCCCACAAGGAGGCAATTAACCACTGCCTCTATTAATGTGGGTTCATCTTCATCAGAATGTGTAACGCAGGAAAAGACCAGAGAACACACAATGCATCCAAGGGACTTGCTGTAAACTTGCTGCTTCCTTTTTCACCCTCCATTACAGATGAGAACAAGTATTACCATTGATCAGGTATCTAGTACGTGCTAGATACTATGGTAGGTGCTATACATACATACACACACAAACACACACACACACACACACATACACACACAATAAGTATATATATACTCCCTCTCTTTATCCAGTTAAATCTGTGAGGTAGATATTAACATCATCTCTACTTTACATATGAAGAAACTGAGGTTTTGAAACACTGAGAAACTTCAAAATCATACAGTTGGTTGGTATGTGGCTGAGCTTGGATTCGATCCCAGGATTGTAAACACTCTACTTATACTGCCATTCAAGTCATCATTCTTGGTGTCATTTGGGAACTTAACAATAAGACAAATCCACAGATATGCCTCTGCTATACATTCTGTTCTATGTCAGACACTTTACTGTTCATCACCTCATTTCATCTTTCCTCCAGTACAGTAGAGGAGGTGTTATTGCTACTATTTTAAAGGTAAGAAAACAGTGTGAGAAAGGATTGATGACCTGCCCAAGATCACACATATGTAGTTGGATTCTAGAATTCCAAGTAGCCTCGTATGATGGATACAGCATAGACTTAAGGTGGAATAAACAAGAATAAGATGTAATTCTTGTCTTCTATGAACTAAGGGTCTCATAAGAGAGGTGGATATGACCAAAGATTACTACCACAAAGGTGTGGAAAAGATAGAGAAGACAGACCCATGGGCTTTTTTGGCAGGTGGGGAAGTATTTCACTGAATTCATTTCATATGGGTTTGGTCAGTGGGATGGAAATAGATGAATAACCTAGAACACCATTGCATATTAGCCATTTTGAACCTGGGCTGCATCTGAAATGTAACCAATTGCATAAGCATCCTTTCATGCCCCCAGCATAATGGCACACAGGAAAATTTCTAGTTGACCTTCTACTGGATCTGCTTCTTTTTTTAACTCAGGCAAAATGCTAAATTTGGGATGCTTGGCAAAGTTTGAAATTGTGACCATCTTTTGTCATGCAGCACAAATGATGGTTAAATTAGATCAAAGCTGAACTAGGGCACTTTACTGTCTCGTATGAGGGGCGCCACAGGGGCTGCCTCCTTGCCTATTTAGACAGACTTAGAATTAAGCCAAAGAGATCATTAGTCTCCCAATGATATCTGGCCTTCTGGTGGGAGGTAGGAAAATGACTGGAGACAAAGATACAGCAATCAGAATACCAAACATGAAGAAGTGATTTTTTCAGTAGACTCAGGTTAAAGGTAAGACTTTTAGAGCTATCTCTACCCACTCATTTTGTAGATGAAGAAAGAAATGTTACCTCACAACCTGTGTTTCTTAAGAGGCTATCACATAGATGACAATTTTCACACCACACCTGCCTATATCCAGTGGTCGGTCTAGTAAGTAGTCATGTGATCTGAGCTACCCAATCCTTCCCCAGACTTCCCTGACTTGACTTGAGGTAGAGCTGAAGCTTGCATTTTGGAGTTCTTTTGAGAACTGTACAACTAATGTCCTTTGATATCTGGGAAGTGGAAGGTAATGAGGCCAATGCCAACAGAATCAGAGAGAAGAAGAAAGAAACGTGTGTGTGGAAAGTGTTAATGATTAAGCCCTATTCAACTGCAAAGTCAGCACAATCCTTACATTTGGTGGTTTGGCTACATGAGTCTTTTTTTTTCCTTAAGATGGTTTGAATGGTTCTTGTTGCTTGCAACCAAAGAGTCACAACAAATACATGCAGTGAAGTCCAAGAGAAGTACCAGTTTGTAGGGCTGAGGCTGGCCAGATGGTGAAAAAGTAGGAGAGGAAAGCAGAATAGAAACAACAAAGGTACTTCAATAAGAAATGATCTTTGAAAATCACCTTCATTCATAGGCCCATGGTTGCACCTTTGCATGGAAGTGATGATAGTCTCTTATAGACTGTGGGGAAATCTTCAACTCTTACTTATATCTTATGCTTAAAAGCTACTGTTTGAGAGCTTCATTCCTTTAGCTTAAGACTTTGATCTCTGCTAGATGCAAGAGTACATATGCAGAACAATCCTCTAAATTCTCCCCAAATAACTTATATTTCAGTTTGAAGAAACCACAGAACCTTTCCTAAGACTCGGTTGATAGGGAGAAATAAGATGAGGCCATTCAGGCTCCTGGGCCCAGGGGACAGGAGGTAAGTGATGACATCAAAGACTAGCTTTGTTTACTTTACTTCACAGTTTCATTTGGCACTGGCCCTGAGAAGCTCTTATTTTATTATTTTATTTTAGTTTTTAGAGACAGGGTCTTATTCTGCTGCAGGAGTGCAGTGGCACAGTCATAGCTCTCTGTAGCCTTGAACTCCTGTCCTCAAGTGATCCTTCCACTTGGTCTCCCCAAGGGCTGGGGTTATAAGTGTCAGTCACTACTCCTGGCCTAGAAGTTCTATGGTCATTCTGCATATCCAGGAAAATAAACTCAGTGAAGGATGTCACTGAATGTTTTAAGAAGACAAAATAGTTATGTAAGTCAAGTATTCATATGTGCCTTTGCATAGCAGGTAGAATGTATGGTTTTAAGTCTCTACCAGTGTTCTACATGTGCACTTTAAATCAAGACATTCACACCACCATCCTTAACTATGTACCCTTTTGAAAATATCAGACCATTTGCCATTTGAAAAACCTGCAGACGGTGTTGCAGAGGCATCAGAACATCAATAAAGGTAAACTTTTTAGCTACAGTACGTGCTTGCCACTGACATTAAAGAAACATGCTCTTAGAATCTGCATTCATTGTAGGTATTGACCCATCATTCAAGCAATGTCTGGTCCATGCTGGCGGTGTGTTTCTGGTATCTTCTTGGCACATATTCTCTGTAATAATGTTATACCTTTTAAAAAGTGGGAGTCCCACAAGACTTTTGTACTTCAAATGGAGGAAACCTTTGGGCTCCTTGGAAGACTGGGTCAAAGGTGTAAGTGCAGGGGCTCCTAAATTAAATCAAGCATGTTGGCAAAGTAGTCTAGTCATGCTCCTGGCTGCCCTGGTTGTTCATTTAAATGTGCTCCTGTATTCTATTCCAAGATCTACTGAGCCTCCATGTAGATTTAATCATGTCTCCAATCCTGACTTTATACCCCCAACCTTCAACCAGTCCTTCAACAAACATTTTCAACCAGTCTTTCATTTATTTTTTATTTATTTTGAGACAGGGCCTCACTACATTGCTCAGACTGGTCTCAAACTCCTGGCCTCGAGCAGTCTACTCACCTCAGCCTTCCAAAGTGTTGGGATTATAGGAGTGAGCCACCACACCTAGTGTTTTTAAACTCCTACTCAGTGCAAGGCACAGTCACTGGAGACCTTATGTCGAATGAGCTTCTGGCCTGTGAAAGTGGATGAGACACTTACATTCGTGTCTCACCCAAGGGAGAACACGATGCCACAGGGGTGCAGGGACCTAGGAACTCATTCCTCAAATCCTTCAGAATTTCTCTCAAGTGCTGGCAGGCTGAGGGCACATCACCAGGACTTTGGGGCTTGCAGAGAGGCCAAATACAGAGACGCGGCGGAGCAAGGGTGGGGCTACTCTTGGTGGGAGCAACAGCATGAGCAAAGGCTTGGAGGTAAGAGGAAAGCACAGCTGTGGGTGGGGAAGAGTACACAGTAGGCTCATTTAGTTGGAGAAACCTGGTGGAGCTGCAAGTTCTCGTTGAAAGGCAGGCTGGGAAAGATGGGAGGCAGCTTTGATAGCTAAAATAAAAAATTTGGATTTTTTTTCCCTGTAACTAAGGATAGTTACCAGAAGATCCTGGGGTGTGTAGAGGATTCAATAATATGCAATATGTTGGGGTATATAAAGTAGTCATTCTTGCTGTAGCTGCAGTAAGGAGAGATATTAAAGAAGTCTGCATGGCCGAGGCAAAATTTTTTGCTGAGATATGAAAGATGGATGGGAGTTACTTGAGTGCAGAAGAAGGGAAGAGAATTCTAGGCAGAGGGACCAGCAGGAGCAAAGGCAGGGAGGTAGGGAGTGCATGTTTCAGGCATTAAAGAAAATATGCTTTGGAGTCTACATTACAAAGTTTCCGTGAACAGACAGGTACCGGTTTCATCATGGCTTTCCAGCCCTACAAACCCAACATGCAGGGCTTTGAATCTGGGTTGTATGTTTCCTAGACCTGAGGCCTTCCTCAAACACTCAATCCCTCTAAGACTCATTTTCACCACCTGCAAACTGGGAGTACTATTAATTTAGAATTCATAGAGTTGTCAGATATGCTTAGCATCCCTTATGGTACATTGTGGATATCTAGTAAATGTGAGTTTTCCTTCCCAAGCCTTAGTTTGCTCGTGGTAAAGTGCTAGTAATAATATGGAATTCACAGAGTTGTTGTGACATCTAAACAAGAACTTATATGCAAAGTACCCAATACACTGAATGGAACATACTAGACACTCAACACATATCAGTTCTTTCATCTATCCAGAAGGAAATTACTTATGGCAGAGGTTTCGCTTATAAAAATGTCTTGCACAGGATGTTGCTAGACCACAGGTGTATCACCTGGGAACTTGCTAGAAATGCAACTTCTCGGGCCCACTCCAGACCTACTGAGTCAGAAACTCTAAGAGAGGCACCCAGCAATCTGAACATCCTCCTGCTGATTCTGATGCCCAAATATGAGAACCACTGATTTCAGCAAACATTGAGCTCTTCTTCTGAGCCTTCAGTATGGCATCTACATCTTCTGGTGATTCTTGCCTTAGGTTAGCTATTGGTGTACCTTTTGTACCATCTAGATTGTAAATCCTTGGAGGAAAGGAAGTGCTTGTTTCCTTATATCATGCCTCATGGTACTCAACACAGTGTCTTCCAGACTGGAATAATGATTGGCATGTTCAGTGTTAAACACACCTTAGGCTCCTACTTTTCACCTGTGGATTTACACAACAACTAAGTCCCTAACATAATTATAAGACTGTTATAAGGTTTTTAAAGCACAATATTTTGCAAAGTCTAAAGAATAAATCCTGTGGTTGTGAAGTGCTGTCTTAGGGTTCCAGAGGCCATTGGTCTTTGGGGCTCCCTTGTAAGGCTGAGCTGGAGAGGGGACTGACCTACATCCAAGTGCAGGGTTTCTGGAGAAACCACCATGGTGTGTGCTACTGGATACTGCCACTAATGGGTGGTCAGTACTTCCAAAAAAAGTAAAATTTACCCCCAACTGGTGGTGCCCGTTAAACTGATTTATCGTCATAATGAAGAGAAAAGGCTGTCTTGGGGAAGACAGATGCCAGCACAGTTCAGCTTACAAATGACTCATATAGGAGAGAGTTTTCATTGTTGGACCATTTTTCTTCCCTGGAACGTTCCTTACACAAAACAAAAAGCCTGAAGGCTCACAACGGCTCCAAAATTGCAGAAACTCTGCCCAGAGAGGGGTCTGAGGGAAAGAAGACCCTGAAGGCTCATGTGTGGGAAGGATAATTTCCTAGAGGCCAGAGATCACCTTGGGGCTACATACTAAGGGTAGAATCTGGAGAAATAGACTTACCCAGAAAAAAGAAGAGATGTTATAGTAAAAACTGGTGACTTACCTGGCATGGACAATGATTGATTCCTCCCTGTCCCTACCTCCCCAAAGAGGTCTATAAAATTAGGACATCTTCTGGAATCTCAAGATGGTTATATTTTGTGGTTTTGTTGGGGCTGGGGAGTGGACAGCGTAAGCCGGGCCGCGCCTATAGAACATCTTGCTGAGTGGTGCCAAGTGTATTAAAATGAAAGAGAAAGAAATTAAGGTGCTCTCTGGCCCATGAAACAACATTTGAGTTTTCTAAATTTATTCTGGGCAGTGGGGCTTAGAGCAGGGGTTAAGTGGCAGATAATAGATATTTTCATTTTTGTGAATCATATGGTATCTGTTGCAACTACTCATTTCTGTCATGGCAGCATGACTGTAGCCACATACACTATGTAAATAAATGGGCATGGCTATGCTCCAATAAAATTTTATTTATAAAAAAAGGCATTGGGCTTGATTTGGCTTGTAGCAGTAGTTTGCCAGGCAATAGCATAGAGGAAAAAAACAACACCTAGTTTTACAGTTAGGCAGTACTCATTTCAAAGTCTGGCTCCATCACTCACTAACTGGGAAAATGTCTTAGCTTCTCTGAGCCTCAGTTTTCTTATCTATAAAGTGGAGATGACAATCATTAGCCAGGACTGAAATGCAGAGAGTTGAGGCCAATATATTATGAGATTCCCTCTGAATCACAGTCCTAGACATCTGATTCAAAGAAAATATTCTCCTGGCAGCTTGCAAACAACTTGTATATCCTCACAAGATGGCTCTTGTGTTTCTAACACATGGAGGTTTATATTCAGGTCGAATTGAGCAGAATTGGTTCCGACAGATTAAAGAGAATTGTTTTGTTTAAATGGTATTCTCAATGCTTACCTTGAATGGTTTCAGAGCTTGGAGGGTTCCTTGGCCTGTCCTTGCTCCCTCCTACCCCACCTCTAGTCCTAGTTCCCCCACTGCAGTCCCTGGTGAATGGCCTGCTGGCCCAGGGCTCTGTGGGGCCAGGTTTAATGAAAACAAAGAGTAACTGCTCTGAAATCACAGAGAGTCAGCGCAGCCAGTGTGCAACTTTTGGCCCCTCTCAATTTCATTATGTATCCTCAATTATACCAGATGAATTTGAAACATTATGTTCATTAATAAATGCAGAAAAGTTCTTCTCCATTTTAGAAAGAATGTGTGGGCTAATCTTGGCATCCAGTAATAAGAAGACTCAGCAAACCGTTTACTTTCTCCTGACTCTATTTCTCCAGTATGCCCCTAAGGGTCTCTGCACTCTAAGCTCCTGTGCGCATCTACCTGAAGGGGTGATGAGGCCTAATTCAAAGCCAAAAGTCAGCGCTGTGCTTGACATGGACGCTGAAGTCCTTGTAACTCTCCTTCTGTAAGATGGCATTTCACAACCCGACAAATGCGAGACTTGTGGTCCATCACATCAAAAGCCAAGAAAAGTGCCATGAGCTGAAAAAAAAGAATGGCTTGCTGTAGGCTGAAACTCTCCACTGGTTCTACTCTTCCCAAGTTATTCTGGAATGCAAACCATTGACAACCCAAGGCCTGTTCTCTGGGCGCCGTATACCTGGACTTGGGAACGTAACACAACTCTAAGGTTGTCTTTAGTGAGTGGCAGCAAACTAGGGAACATAATGAAACTACTTGGGCTTGGGAACCTGCGAGCTCGTGAAAATCAGGAATTTTGCTCCAGAATCACAGCTTTGAGGAGAGTGGGATGTTGACTCTGCCTGGTATATATCTCTTCCTTTGGTTCTCACTAATCCCTTGCTGGGCCCTTGCCCCATCACCTTCCTGGTTTACCCAACAGCCTTCTGACTTCAACTCTGCCCCTTCTAGCCCCTCCTCACAGCAGCCAGCTTGCTTCCAAAATGCAAAGCTGATCATATCATTCACCTGATTAAACCCTACAGAGGTTCAGCACCGTCTTTGGGGTGAAGACCACCAGCCTCTCCAATGTGTTGCTGACCAACCACCTCCTCTGGTAGATATATTTTTACTTGGTCCAGCTCTTGCACCTCACAACCTCACACACCAAGATCCTCTCAACGCCTTGAGCTTTGCTCCTGTGTCTTCACTCTGGCTTTTCCTCCCACCTACCACTAATACCTTCCTTCTAGACCTGCTCATTCATCAGGTCAATGTCACTACCCTTGACACTTCTTCCTGACCTGCTGTCCAAAGTTGGGGTTTGTGCCCCATTCTCCCACCATAGCACTGACTGTATCATAAGGTAGTGGTCTGTGTCCTCCTTGCTCCTTTGTCCTAGAGACCGTGCAGTCCAGTCACGTTGTAGTGACTGAGAAAATATTTGTTTAATTTATGACTGACTACTCGTCAAACAATTAAAATAAAGAAAGGGCCTCTAAAATCAGTAGTTCTCAATCCTCACCATACAACAAAATTTACAATGTACTTTTGCCGGGTCTCACCACCAGAGATTCTGATTCTAGAATGGGTTCCAGGCACGGGCCATGTTTTACAAAGCTTCCGAGGGATGCAAATGTGCAGATGGGGTTGAGGAACAGCTGAGGTTGAGGAACAGCTGGGGTTGAGGACCACTGGTCTAAATGAGGCAGCCTAAGAAGGTAGGAGGGTAGGGTGACTGCGGTGTCAGGGAAAAAGGAGAAGAAGCCTGCACCCTTCCCTCAGAACCTCCCAGTGCATCTTCCAGATGTCACCCGAGAAGCTGAGTTCTTCGCTTGTGACTGCCTGCGGTTCTCCTAAAGCTCATTCTTCACATGCTATCTTCTGCAAGGAAAGGATCAGTGTTCTCATTGGGGACAGGGGGTTGGAGGTCTGGGGACTGTACCCTCTCTCAACCTGTTTGGGCAGGGCCCTTAGATGCCACCTACCACTCAGGGCCAGACCACTTTCCCTGGGTTGCCTCTCATTGAGGCAGCCACGCCACAGCCACCACATTGAAGACGTCTGCCTATCTGGATCAGGCACTGTTTAGTGACCTGCTTTAGCAAGGGCAGCCAATGTCTTCCAAAGTAGCCCACACCCAGTAATCAAGATTAGTGCTCCCAGATGCTTGATCAGAGTAGGGCGGCAGTGTGAGTGCTCACCTTAAGCAGGCAAGCTTGTGGCTGGCAGTGTCCAGGCAGGGCCCAGAGAACCTGAGGAAGGGCTATGATGAAAATGGTGAATTTTCAGATGTGCCCTGAGAGCCAAACAGATGGCTCTGAAGCAGCTGGGAAGGGAGTTTCTCTCAGCACTGCCACTGGCTTGCTCAGGTTTGTAGCTTCTAATGAAATGGGGACAGAATGGCAGGGGGTTGTGATGCTCAAGCAGCTTCAAGCACCCTGAGAATCTGTCATAATCCAAAATGAGAGCAGAGGGCCTTGGTGTTAGCCCCTAAAATACCTCATTATATAACGCCTGACCCTACAGTTCAGCACAGGTGCTAAGTGGGTGATGTCCCCATTCCTGAGACTCAGACACAGGGCGCTAGTAGCTGTCCTGTTCCTCAGGAGTAGGCACTTTAATTTAGAACTTAGGCATCTTTAAAGCCAGTAAAATAATTAACTAACCAACTAAACTATTAAGCAGCAATTCATCTTGAAATCAATTAGTACTGAGTTTGTTGAAGCAACATCCTTCTCACTTTCTCTAGCATCTGCAGGAAGCCAATCGAAGAGAGATAGGAAAGGTGAGGCTTGGGATCACTGCTTTCTCTTTGCAGCCTGCCCTTGAGGGGAGAGAGATCAAGAGGCACACAGCTGTGTGACAAAGTTGCTTTTTTCCCCATTGAAACAGGAAGTCAAATTAATACAGCAATCAGGCTAAATTTGCTGGTTAGCTAATTGAAGGGCTGGGTTGGCCAACAGGAAACTATTTTCACCAGCATCTGACAGAGTCGGCCTCTGGCAAAGCGAAGTCCAAGCAAATCACATTAGTGGGTGGCATTTAATCCACAGCTTTAAATAAACAATGTGTCAAGCAAGTTAGTCAAAACATGTGATCATGTGGGGGACGGGGTGGGCAGAAACAAACGGGGCAGGTTTTCTTGCCAAAAGGACTGAAAAACTTTTTCCTCCAATAGGATAGAGGGGAAACGGCTACACATTTTTAATAATCATGCTGCTGTTGATTTTCCAATGCCTTCTCACCAAATTTATCTATACTTTGTCAACCATTGGGGCGAAAGCAAAGTCTTTTGCAAATCTCTTTGAAGTTACAAGAAAAGGCTTTCCCAAATGGGAAGTCTCCAAATTGTATGGAGTAGCTCCTGGGGTGCTATTCTTTTGCAGCTAAGACTGCCTGACATTGAGGAGAGAATGGTGGGTTGATTTTACTAAGAGCGCCCCCCAAAGCAGGAGAAATTTCACTGAAGTAAGACGACGGGATGGATTTTTCTTTTTTAAGTTCCACAATCATGGCACCAAAATAAAAGGCATTAAGGACGAGCAACTACTTATTGTCTTTGTTAATGAATCAATGGTATCCACAGGTATCCTTTTCAATACCATGAGTGTTTATCAACAAATCTGATATCTAATTGCTGTCTCTTCCTCACTCAATTCATTGGTAAGGCCTGAAAAAAAAAGAGGTTAATGGTCACTGTGGTGATCTCTCCTGGTACATCTTAACAGTTTATCTCTATGTCTCCAGCATCAAATATCAGCTTTATAGATATCTGCAGAATGAATGAATGAGCTAAAAAATGATGGACAAGAAGAATATCAGGCTGGGCTCGGTGGCTCAGCCTGTAATCCCGCGCTTTGGGAGGTCGAGGTGAGTGAATTGCCTTAGCCTGCGGGTTCGAGACCCGCCCGGGCAACTTGGCGAGACCTCATCTCTACAATAAATCAAAAAATTAGCCAGGCGTGGTAGTGCACGCCTGTAGTTTCAGCTACTTGGAAGGCTGAGGCAGAAGGATCGCTGGGACCCAGCAGGTCGAGGCTGCAATGACCAGGAGTGGCCACTGCACTCCAGTCTGGGCGACTGAGTGAGACTCCAACTCAAAAA
>NW_007252178.1:699754-726146 GCF_000164805.1 Carlito syrichta | reverse complement strand
AAAAAAAAAAAAAAAAAAAAAAAGAAGAAGAAGAATATCAGTGGATGCAGACAAATCAACCTCAAACTACTCTAAGACTAGTCACTATTGAGAAGCAAATGAAATGTCTGTTGTCTCATATTGAGGTCAAAACTCAAAACCCCACACATTTAGATCTCTCAGCAATGTTTTGCATAAGCTGTTAAATAGTGACAAATGAAATGGGACAATCTGCCCCTCTGGAAAGGAGATTTGATAAACTTTTCTTAAGCAGACTGCTCAGGCAAGACCGCAGGGGAAATGGGATAGGAAAAACAAGGTCTGGTTCCCACAAACTAGTTCTGCCATCAGGCAAGGCTGCCAAACTCAGAGGAAATCAAAAGACTGCTCTGGCAAGTCATTCTGGGAAGGGAATATGACAGAACCAAAAGGAAAGTGTTCGTGGATGTGCTTAAGCAGACAGACTGGGCAGTGGAGATGGCCATAAACTAGACTTTAGAGACCACTGGTCAAAATGCTGTGATATATACAAGAAACAACTGTGCTCGGCACACTTCTCCAAATATTTTTACCCTTTTAGCACACATCAGAGTAACAGTGTCATATTTTAAGTGGCCCATTCCCTGTTGAGAAACTGAAAACACTATGACATGCATTTTATTTTCCAAATAAATTCAGTTGGATTATTACTGGAATATCCTAAGATTAAGTATGTTTTAATTGTCTACACTTTATCTAACAAAGTGCTGATACCTGGAATTAGAAGCTTTAGATGTATACATAGTACTGTATTCGCCCAGCTAACATTTACCAAAATTCTTATGTGCTAGTCACTGAGTGAGCTGCTGGCACCACAGACTAGAACCAGACCCAGTGCCCATCACTGAGAAGCTCAAAGGCACTTAGGGGAAAGCTGGTGTGTAAATAAATAATAACAGTGGATCTCAATAAGTGCTATTATGGTTATGGGCTATCAATACAATATGGGGGCAGGGAAAGCAAAGTGAATCTTAAACATATCACTGATTTATTTTGCTCATACAAATGTATTTCTATTCTTACCCCATTGCTTTAACAATCATACTTCTCAGAGTGCACTGAAATTATTTATTCACTACTTGTCTCCCCAGTAGGACCTTGAGTCTTTTAAAGAAAGAGACTCTATCTCATTTATCTTTTTATGACTAGAGAATTTTAAAATCCCTCAAACCTGGAAAATGTCCTCTTCAGTCCGGTAAACTGAAGGTCAACTAGACTGTATTTCTAGAGTTACGTGTGAAAAAAATGATTTCTGGCAAGTCTTTGTGAAGGCCAGGGATGAATCCATGTGATAGTTTTAAGTGGAAGGAAAGAGGGGGTTTAGAACAGTAGCCATGATAGATTAACTCTGGTTAATACGCTGCTCCACGTACATCCTGCTGTATTTCTCCCAGATGGTTGAAAATTGGGACACCTCATAAATCCCCAGGCCTTTTCTCTTCCATAGCCGGTTATTACAGTATCCCAGGGCAGAAGAGTGCTTTCTAAAGTAAAGTAATTGCCAGCCATTTATTATCTTTAAAGGGGAACCTGTCACCCACCACAGTCACAAAACTCAGACAATTAAAACAGCCCAGAGTGCCCTGACTTTGCAAAACCTGGACAGTCCCTTGGTTGTTTGGAGCTAACAAGACCAAGGGAGATCTGAAATCTTCCTTGTGTTTCCCTACTCCATACCTTTTCCATTCTGCTCATTTGTTCTACCTCTCACAGCTGTGAAGCTAACTGTTCCTATGGTTTCCAGAAATGTGCTGGAATTGCCAAGCTTTCACCTGAATGTGGTCTATTTCTTTACTGAGGTATCCTTTGGAGGAAACAGGACAGACAGGAATTATGTGGCATACATACCACGATTCCTCTATCCCAAGCCAATGGCAGACATCACTAATCATCATGGCACTTTGTTTTCTGTTGAACCAGGACCCTGTCTGCAAGTAGTCACTACCAATAATTGAATTTGGCAATCCCAGTGACACCCATTCTCCATCTCTCATGTTGGTGAGCACTTAATCTTATTGAACACATGAGAAAGGTCAGTAACATGGAATCAACTTAAGAGTTCCAGTATGCACTACTAAATTTCCTTAAAAGCCTTTTTTCAGGGCCTGAACTTATGTTCAACTTTATGTCCTTGTGAAAGTATTTCTATATCACTTACCATCTTGGCCATGGAAGCGACTACTAAAATCTCTGGAAATGGTGTACTGTTTGTGGTAAGAATGTAGTCATGGGCCCAAGGATGGTAGCAAGCACTCAGGAGGGCTAACACATGTTCATTAAATGAATGAAGTAGTGGGCAGTCAAATTTTAGACCTTCTGATGTTGAACATGACCACCTTTCCCCTTCTTTTGAGTTTTAATGGTTTTGTAACTCTAGAAGAAATTTCTGATTATCATTAATGTCTAAGGAACTTTCTTAGAAAATTATAATTTCGGTCACATTACTAAGGATTTTTTTAGATGCAATATTTATTTGTAAAACAAAATGTTTTATTTTATTTTCTAGTTACTTGTTTATTAAAAAAAGAGACAATTCCAAGTAGATATAATTTGTATTAGAGATTAGTTGTATAGCAGAATCAATGTCATATTTTGTTTTGTTTTTAAAGATAAAGTTGAAAGAAGAAGGGAAAAAAATCATGTAAAGTGTCAACTAAAGCAAGCTTCAAAAATAAATAAATATTAAATTCTCATGGCATTTCTCCATTTCTTATTTAGGCAAAGTAAAACATTACACATTATGCGGAACCTCATTATGTATCTCATTCTTGAATCACAAGATATACGTTTAAACTGAAAACAAATTCCATGCCCTCCCTCTCTACCATCCACTTAGGCACAGTCAGAAGGGTCAAATGAGATGGGTGCATACAAAGTACCTTTTATCTGACAGAGACAATAGAGTAATGACTTTGAACACTTCCTGGGTGCTTACCAGGTGTGGGCACAGGGCTCTAAACTTGGCATTTTTGAACTCATTATATCTTCACAACAATCCTACCAAATAGGAGCTATCCATTTCTTCTAGTTGCAAAAAACAAGGCTCAGGGTATTTATACTGGTAAATGACAGGGGAGATATTTGAATCCAAGTCCTGTTAGTAGAAAGCCTACACTTTCAACAATTTCAATGGAAATATCAAGCTGAAGTTGATTTAGAATATGAGAGTTGAGTGAAAAATGAACTTTAACCTACAATTACTGAATGATATAGTACTAAGTTGGTGAAAAGATTAGTGAGTAATGCATAGCTCCTGGTAAGAAGTAAGCACTCAAGTAGTAAGCAAATAAGAAAAGTGCTTATTCTGAATAAAATCCATCCAACAGAATTTCACTTTTAGTATTATTGTTATGGATGCTAATATTGGAGTTAGCAAGAACACCTGACAAGTGAAAACTGGGGTCCAAGGAATTCTCTGAGGGCTAGGAGGGACAAAGATAATTTCTGCTTTGTAAGATGGTATCTGTTAATGGACTATGCCGAACTACCATCCCCTAAAATTAGTGCCTGAGGACCTGCAGGAGCTAAAAGTGACCCAAGATTTTAGGAGAAAAAGGGGACAATTATCACTGAAAATGGTACAGAAGACAGTACTCTTCTGAAACCAAAACAGAGCCTGGTGACTTTGATTAATTGATAATCATTCTTTTTTTTTTTTTTTTTTTGAGTTGGAGTCTCACTCTGTCGCCCAGACTGGAATGCAGTGGCCGCTCCCAGCCACCACAGCCTCGACCTGCTGGGCTCCGGCGATCCTTCCGCCTCAGTCTTCCGAGTAGCCGGAATTATAGGCATGCGCCACCACGCCCGGCTGATTTTTTGATTTATTGTAGAGATGAGGTCTCGCTGCCAAGGTGGGTCTCAAACCCGCGGGCTCAGGCAATCCACTCACCTCAGCCTCCCAAAGGCGCGGGATTACAGGCCGAGCCACCGAGCCCGGCGATAATCATTCTTTATTGTATTTTATTTTGTTATTTTGAGCGGGTTAGTAATTATGGGCTTGGACACACAGATGCATGAGGACTGATGAAATGCTGAAAAAATCATGATGCTGAAAATGTTGCTAAGTGCTTACTGGTATTTGTCTAGATTTCTTTCTCTGAGACCTCACATTGTAAAAGTGAATTTTTCTGTATTTGCTGTAGTTATAATTTTAAAAAAAGTAGTCTTTGCCCTGAAGAATGTATTTCCAAGCCCATGATTACATTGTTTAAAGGTGCAGGTGAGGCTCCGGGAGATCTCAGAAAGGATCTGGAGAAATAATATGATAACCCAATGTCAGCAATAAATGAATGAATGAATGGCCAAATGACAAACAAGTAAAGGGGCCTGAGTGAGAAATGAAGAGCAAAAGTGCCCCTCAACAATACTCAGTTGCCCCTTCTTTGGCATAAGGCATCACACAAGACAGTAGGAAAGCAGGGCTGAGGTAGGCACAGATTAGTATTGGGTTCAACTCATACTCACAGGAAATTATAAGCAGAATAAGAACTTTAGACTCAGAGTTTGGGGCTGGGTAGGACTTTAGAGGTCAGGTTGCAGCAAAGGCCAAGAAAGAATTAAGGGGCTTACTCAAAATCATACCCTAGATAGTGGCAGAGCAGGGATCTGAACCTGAAACTTCCAATTCCTACCTGCTCCACACTGTCTGCTTTGCAGGCACTGGTGCCAAATGATCACTCCTCAGTGCTCTGTGGTTCAAAGGAGGGAAAATCACTTTCTGTCAAGGTAGTTAGGAAACACTAAATGAACAAAGCAGGCTCTGAGGGGTTCGGCAGAACGGACATGATTTAAATAGGAAAAGGAATGAGGGAGTTAGGACTTTCCAAGTCAAGATCAGTTTGGCTTTAGTGAAGGTAGAAGGAAAACAGCGGCCACTGGAGTCAGGCAGAACTGATTCCAGATTCTTGGCTCCCTCACTTACCATCTGTGTGTCCTTGGGCAAATTTCTAAACCTCTCTAAGCCTCAGATTCCCAACAAACTAGAGAGTACAGTGCAGGCCTTGCAGTGTGGGATAAGGATGAGAAGACAGAATGATTGTCAAGGAGCTTTGACCGGACCAGATGGAAATGATGGCCATTGTTTATCATGATTCACGCAGGGAGAGGGGTGGGAGGTAAGCTGTGGAAGATAGGCTAAGATCAAACTAGGGGCACTCTTAACTGCCAAGGAGAAGAGTCTGAATCGTGTCTTAAGGAAGAGGCAGAAATGCAAGATTTTTGAGAAAAGGAATGAGGTGATAGTCAAAGATTAACAGCTGAGGCGGACACCTGACGGCTACCTGGCTTGAGTCTTTCTCCTCATACTGCCTCCTATGTAATCTTGAGCCCATCCTTTCAACTCACTGTATTTTTCTCCCCAAATGGGTTTGGACACCCTTGTAATTGTATTTTTGTTTTGCTTTGTTTTGTTTTGTTTGAGTCGGGATCTCATTTTGTCACCCAGGCTGGAGTGCAGTGGTATGATTGTGACAATCAGCCGATCATGGCTCACAGCAGCCTCAACCTCCTGGGCTCAGGCAATCCTTCCGCCCTAGTATCCTAAGTAGCTGGGGCTACAGGTGCATACCACCATGGCCAGCTAATTTTTTTTTGTTTCCTTGTAACTTTTGAGCATTTTGGATAAGCTTGTGAGAAAATGCCCTCAAAAATAAGGAGTTAGTTATCTTTAGGGAACAGATGTTCCTACAGTTTCTGACCAGAAGTTGCCAGTGGAACTTAGAATAAGAGGGAGAAAGGTATCCTCTGCCAGGAACAACCATCCAGTGCGAGGGAGAAAGGAATTTATTCTGGAAAAGACAATAAAAAACATTTTGTGCTTGGTTTTGGCATAGTGCTCCAAGTAGAGCAGTGATGTTTTCTCTACAACTTAAAGATCAGTGTGCCTTTCCTCATTGGCCACCAAAAGAACAGAAGGAGGCACAAAGAAGAAAATATGAGTAAAGAGGTGGATGTCAAACAAACATGGTGCACTAGGTGAATGAAATGAGAAGGGAAAATGAGAGATAGGAAATACATGAGTCACAATAAGTATTATATGGGACCACACTGAAACCCTTTTCAGTGTAAATCCATTTGGTAAAGAAAGAGTAATGCTTTCTCTTTTGGCATAAGATCTTCCAAAGAACGTCCCAAGATACTTTACTGATACAAGTGCTTTTTGTCTCAAGGCAAGACTGGGAAGAAGATAGGCTCTATAATCAAGTGTAGAAATGATGAAACCCAAAGCAAAGAGAAACAATGCAGTTGTGCAAATACATCAGTGACATGCCTTAAACCTGATCTGGGTGCCTACCAAAAACCAGATCGGAAAGCACCATCTACCACAGAACCTGTCCCTTCCCCTAGTTAGGATGACCCAAGGTCATCCTGATGTCTCAAAATGACTCCCTTTTCTCAAGAGCCCACCTCCCTTACTCCCGTCAGCCAACTTGCAGCTATTTATCTTTGGCTAATTGGGTTTCTAAGGTGGCTCTGCAAACTGCTTCCTCCCTTCACATCATTAATCAGTGCCAAACTAAGCAGGCTCCAGGCCCAGCTGAGAATACAGCGGCTTGGCTCGTCACCCCAACACCTCACGAGCAAACATGAGTG
Organism: Carlito syrichta; assembly: GCF_000164805.1. NCBI lineage: Eukaryota > Metazoa > Chordata > Mammalia > Primates > Tarsiidae > Carlito > Carlito syrichta. The sequence goes on along the minus strand of NW_007252178.1, from coordinate 719,537 downwards.
ATGACTGTTGGGTCAACACCACGCAGAGAATGTGCGTCAGCTAAATGAGTACTGCTTTAGATGTTACACCGAGGACGGCTGCATGACAAATATTGATATCCAAGTTGTTTCAGACAGATAGTCATTTTCCAATGTGGTGAAGTTTGCTGGCATTTATGTAAAGTGTTAAATTGTGAGAAAAATGAATCTGGGTCATTTAGTGAGTACACTCAGCAACTTCTGTGATACTGAATAGAAATGCTGGAGCTGTAATAATCTCCTTCCAGGCAAGAAAACCATAGGATAGGCTAGTCCATAGTTTTGTTAAAAAGGACATGAGTTGTCCTGAATTACAAGAAAAGATGCCTGCCATCCCTATGTCTCATTAAGCAATGCCCATGCTTTGGTTGGCATGCTCATGGAAAAGCACCCCGTGAGGGCAGCACAGTTAATTATCACCAACATGAATGGTACCGGGGATTGTATAAATCACAAGAAAGAGAAGGGAGGGAGTTTCTGGGTCACATCCAAAGGAATTTATTTTTAAAATTTCCAGAATATTCATAATAGTTAGAGCTGGTAAGGGCCGAATCCTAAGGATGTTTCAATGTATCTGCTTACCTATAATGGGAAGGAGGAAAGAGAGAGATAAAGTTGAGCAAAAACTGGAACTCTGTGTAGTAACTCAGTGGATCCTGTTCTTTCATATTTTTATTACTTATCTTTTCTAATGCATGTTACAGATACAGAGTAAGAATAGCATGAGTTTTAGGAATAGCTGTGAAGGTATCTCAAAGTCAAGATTTACCTAAGGACCTATCACTGAAGTAACTAGCATGCCGCACAGGAGAGGTATTACCCTGAAAAAGAAATGACTCAGTCCGTCAGATAAGGGACAGCAGAAAATGTATAATATGAAGTTCTGGGTCTGCTGTTATGTTAAGTACAGTGTATGATTTATAAACTCACACTTACCTCATTCATTAGGATAGATTCCTTGAGGGAGACCTTAGTGTACAGCAAGTACTCAATAAATAAATCAATTAATAAATCTCTGTATCTGTTTGGGGACTTTCCTGATCTGAGGGACTATGCATTGCATTCAAGGAGAAGAATGTCAACATGGTTAGGTAACAGAATAGAATGTATAAAAAAGTTTATTTCAGGGGAAGTTGCACAGAGCTTGTGGAAAAAGAGTCAAAATATGGAGGTGAAAACTGCAGAATGGTTTTATTCTTGTGAAAACAAAAGTGAGCTGAGTTTTGTACACAGCTTGACACAGCTGAGGATACAGTGGGAGATAAGTGTGTGGACACTACTGTCAGTGTTTGCACGATAGAGCTCCTGCCTTGTATAACGAATCGATACAAGAAAGACCATGCCCAAGTCATTAAATAATAACAGAGCCTGAACACATATTTCAGCCCCACCTTGGAGGGAAGTCTGGGGAGGAGTTTGTAAAACAGTCAAAGAATGATGTCATGAGGAAAAGGCTTTGAGTAATGTATGGTAGAGTTAAAATGAGCCCCTATGAAATATAGTTTCTGAGTATTGTGATTGTTTGCTTATCTACTCACTTGTGGTGATAATACATCATGTAGTTGTAACTAGAATCCTCCAATCAGACAGCAGTAGTATAGGATCACTGACAGTCTTTCAGTATAGGACTTGGCAGTTGAGAGATTCATTTGGAGTTGTAAAACTCCATGTCCCATTTTAAGCAAAGATGATTAATTAGAAGTTCTACAAACAACCCAAAATTGTGTCATATTTTGTGAACATGTACATGTGTGTTTTTCCACCTCCAGGGAGTTTCTGGGGGTTTGGCTGAAACTGGTCAAAGGCAGAAAGCTATAGGAAGCTATCCTGAAAGAAAAGAGGAAAGGAAAAACAGTTCACAAAGAAGGACCCTGGCTCCCCACATAGGGAATGTGAAGCCTCGCTTAATTCCTTGAATCCTGGTGCTCTGTGTCAGCTGCTAAATGACAATTCAGTCTTCCCTCAATTTTTCATATGACTCAGCTCCCCCAAAGTATAATATTATTTCTTCATCTACACAATATTGTTTGTGGCAAAAAAAAAAAAAATACTTGTATGTGTGAGACCTAGATAAATCTGCTAAATCTCCCTATGCATACATTTGTTTTTTTGAAAGTGATGCTGTATTTGAAGGCTTAAGGCTTTTTGTTTCTGCATTTGCTGATGTGAAGCTGAGATGATAAAACCTACCGTACTGAGCAATTAAGCTAAAACACAATGTATATGGAAACAGACAATATCTATGAAAAGTACTTCATAAACTGGAAGGTGCTAGATGAATGCACATTTTTGACTCTCCATTGCTTTAGCATGATCAGAACTATTTGAGTAAACTGCTTCCTGATATAAAATGCAAGCTCCCAGAAGTTTAGGCTGTAAAATCCGGACAGCTTTCATTTAACAAAGCAGTTTATTAAACAACTGGCCTTAGTAATCAAAAGCTAGACTTAAATGTACCTATTGTTGGTAATTGCTATGTCTTGCTCAGTACTCTATTCATAGTATATGCATATTTGAAACACAACTTCTAGGCAACAATATTCTTTATTATGTTTATTATATGTTTATTCTTTTATCTATGATATGAGGAAGAAAGAGTGATTTCATAGTAGTCAGAAGAGTGAAAACAAAGATCACCAAGGCCAAAACCACATTCTGCTCCCTTTCGGGTCCCACAGATATACCCATGGTAAGGAGAGAGGAACATTTTAGTTCCACACATCTCTTCAGCTTGAATCACAGAAAAGAATTCATAAATGAATGGAGAAAGCCAAGAAGTATCAGCAACTTGGTAAACCAGAAGGCTGGACACTGCTGTCTTCCAATCTTCCATTCTGAGGCAAGCTAAGTATAGCATAGGTTTGTGTCAGCAATCCAAGAAATCAAAGCAGGAGAGATGCTAACAGCTTGGTCATGGACAGTGACCTTCTCAGCAAGAAGGATGGATGTAGTTAGAAGTAGCAGATGATGGGTCTCAACCCTCAAGCAGGAGGTGAGGATTGGAAAGGACCAAGGCATCAACGTGATGCCTGGTGTGAGACAGAAATATTTCTGAAGAATTTCCTTCCAAAAACAATTGCTTAAGTGAAGTGCTGGGAAGCTAACTGATGTGATGCTTCTGTGGAGCTGTCATCGTGTAGTGGAAAGAGCACACAGTGGTGTTAGAGCTGGAGAGTCGGGGAGCGAATCTAAGATTTTCCTCTTTTATAAGGTTCAGTTTTGTCACCTTCAAAATGGATACAATAATACCTCCCTCTCAGTGTGGCCGTAGGATTCAATGAAAGAAGGCACCTGGCACAGTGACTAGATCAGAACAGGTGTTCAATGAATGTGGGAAGTCCTTCCTTCCTACCCCAACAGACAGTAGGCTTACTTGAGGTAATTCTTTTGATGTTACTTTCCTCTCTAATCATTTTGAACCATAACATCTTTGCATGAGCAGGAAGATTAGAGATCATCTAGTTCCACCTTCTACCCAAGCAGGTGATAATCCCAACTACACTCCTGACATCCAACCCTCAGCCGTCAGCTGGAACGGATTCTGTGGCACAGAGTTTTAATTGTGAGACATTTTGCCATAGTTGTTGAAATTTGTTTAGTTTACTAGGTTTTATACACTCTAATATAAAAGTGTTTTTCAAAATGTAGACCAATTTATAAATGTACTGTAAGCAGAGGGATGGCAATATATCTGTATCTATATATATACATATATAGATATATATATGTATTTGTTGTTGTTACGTAGTCAAATATTTTAATCTGTTTCTCCATGGAATGTTCATTTTTAAAAATCAGTTTATATTACATAGCCTAGTTCTCTAGGACAGTGCTTCTCAAGTTTTCCTCTCCCACCTTTCAGCAATAGAGTCCTTCTTCAAATACATTGTGCATATTACCTGAAATGCAAAACCAATAAAGGCAACACTTGTGTGAGTTAAATTAGAGGTGGGCCTGTGCCCAACCTCCCCTCTGGCTCCTCAGTTTCTGCCTCCCATTCATCTCATACTACCTATGAGACACTTGAGCTGCATCCCTGGACTTCTTAGAGAAACAGCTTGACATCCCCTGCTCTAAGGGAAGATGCAACTCTGACATCAGCCTTATACTTTCCTAGATAAGGCAGAGGCATTGCAGAGAAAGGACTGGTTTACAGTGTTATTGGAGCAAAATGGCTCAATTTGGGCACAAGTAGTAATTAGCTTAATGAAGGCCAAAGCTGTAATTTCAACCAGCCTGGTTGTAATGCAATTTGAAGCACTTTGCAAGAATTTAGAGACAAAAAGGAAAACTCATTGAAATATGACTGATAGAAGCTACAGACTGCAATTTTTTGCGAGATCGCTGAGAAAAAATTTTTAGTGCAAATGAAACTTGATTGCTTTAAAAATGCTGAGATTATAATGATTTAATCTATGTACAGTTAATTATTAATAGTTTCAAATCCTGCTGCTAACAGTGTGACCATGGGCAACAATACTGAATAAGAAATAATTTCCTCATTCACAAAAACAGAAACAATAATCCTTATCTTGGGTGGAAAATTATTTCACACACACACACACACACACACACACACACACACACACACAAATCCTAAAATCACACACCAATAACATTAAAAAACTGTTGAATTTACCTATATTAAATAATAAAAGATTTTTGTTCAGAAAAGGAATTTCTTGATAAGTTATCAGACAAATTACAAACTGGGACTTAATTATTTCAGCATCTGAAGCTAACAAGGGATTAACACCTAGAATACAAAAAAGAAATAGAAAATTGGATAAATAATATGAAAAGACAGTTCACAGAAGGGAAAATCCAAATGGATAAAAAGTATGTGAAAGATTTTCAAACTCACTAGTAATCCAAGGTATAGAAATTAAAACAACAATGAAATGTCACTCTCAGCCATAATTATGACAACAAACTTAAAAAGTGGTTCATACCAAACGTTGGTGGGAGAAGGGCCCTCACATGTACTGTTTCTATTCAGGAAAACAACTGGAAATTAAATATGCATACATCATATTTGGACCCTAGGATCCAACTTCTGGGCATACATTCCAGACATAATTCTCACACCCTTCCCCAAGGGTCACAAGTAAGGATGTTAGTTGTAGTATTCTTTGTGGCACCAGGAGGCTGGAGGCAAACATGGGTGTCTATCAACCAGGGAAGATATAAAGAAAATGGAATGAATGCAGACAATAAAATACTATGCAAACATTGTAAGTCTACACAACAACATGGATATATCTGAAAACAAAATTTGGGGTGGAAAAATAAGAAGCACTCATACTTTTAATATAGCCTGTTTATATTATAGAGACTTACCATTTATGCAAATTAAAACAAACACACACAAACTAATATACATTTTACAAAGACACATGTTCATTTCATTCCAGACTATTTAGGTGGTTCTCTGTGGAGGGAGGGGAATGGATGTGGGGAACAGGATTGAAGAAGAACAATAACAAAATAAGGAGGGTCTTTCATGGACTTAGGATGAGACAAAGTCATTGAATGAGGAGTCTGCATACTCGACTTTGTATCTGAGGGCCAATTAATTCTTTAAATATTATTGAATTCTTGTAAAGATGAAATGAGATCTACACATTTCCTGGCAACTTAGGGGGTGTTCAACACCTATTTGTTCCCTTTATGACTCTTAGAAAATGTAAAGGAGATGGAACTTGCTTTTGTTTCTCTAAAGATTTTCTAGCTGAAAACATGAGTCTCAAGACAATGAGATACTAATAGTAGCAATCAGTTTTGAATACAGAAGATTGGTTCTCAACCCTGGGTGCAAATCAGAGTCACCCAAGGGATTTACCAACTAACCTAGACAACTAACCTCAATTCCCTTGCTCTCTCTCCCCATGACAAAGTGGACCATTATCTCCAGGGGCAGGAAGAATGGAGACCAGGGCTGGGGTCCATAGAGCACCATTGGAAAAGCAAGTCTTGTGTCTGAGGGATTGTCCTCTGTGATCTCAGCCACTCATGTTTTTTGGATCATTGCTTTTAAAACTTTCAAGGGCTTTTGCTAAATAAAGCAGCACTGAATTGCTCAAAAAGAAATACATTTCAAAATATATGATTAGTATATACAGTATGGTATCCCATCTGCTCTTCCAAAATACTTGCATTTTAGAAAATAATGTGTAGACAGGTCTATAAATTGCTACCTCCCACAAAACAAAGTAGACTCACTTTAAGGGGTAAGGGAAAATAATTTTTTTTTCCATTGGTTTACCCATAGCAAGTGAGCTAATCTATAAGAGCAAGCAAGCATGCCTTCATTCATTCATTCAGTCAGTCAGTTGGCACCTGGGCTAAAATAAAGTGCTTTATTCTAAGGATAGTTCAGCTAACTTATAGGAATTTAGCAACCGTAATAAAAATAACTTGCACAAGCTTAGCAACTTTCCTTCTCACAGCTCAATATTCAAGCAAGTAAATGTGCACCTTGGATTAGAAGATCCCAGAAGGCAGAGTATGTAACTCTCTCTGTTGAATGTCACTATGTGCTCCATGGAATCCAGCCTTTGGTTAACATTGACTAGGACAAGCATTCATTTCTATTACATTTCCCATGGCATTTAATACTGTGTTAATCAGTCTTTTCCAGCACTGCTCGGAAGCTGGCTGGAGAACTTGAGAATTAAGGCCATTGCTGACAAATTCCTGAACCAATCTCTCTGGCCAGTGGTTGAGGCTTGGACTGGCTTAAGAGAATCAGCATAGTAAAATAGGAAAACTGTGGGCTTCGGGGTCAGGCAGTCCCAGATTTGAAACCTGGCTCTGCCACTTACTGGCTAAGTCTTGGTCTCTTCATCTGTAAAATGGGATAATGGCATCAACCTTGCCAGGTTGCTGTGGGAATCAGATAATGTGTGTACAGTGCCTAGAACAGAGTGGGCCTGGGATTGATGAAACAGAGACCACTGCCGATTCAAGTGTGTTGCTGTAAAACCAGTGTCGAGTGTTCTATGAGACACGCTGCTTCCCCAGTGCTCATGGAACTCTAGTTCATACCTCCATGCTCTGTGATGGATGTTGGGCTCAGGTGGAAGAGTTTCTGCAATCCAAAACTCTCATCAGAATGAGAGCCCTTCCTGAACTCCATTGCCAGTGTGGCTGCAGATGGAATAACCTATCTAATAATTTCCAGCTCCCTATCCCTGGAGTCCTAGCCTCTGTCATCAACAAATCTCCAGCCAAGGTCTGAAATCAAGGCCTTCAATTCTGTGGACCATGCAGAATTATAATGTGTCATTACTGAGTACTCCCTATGGGGTTCCAAAAGCCCCACCTCTTTGACATCAGACATGGCCTGGATCAGACTGCTTTGGCTCGTCCTTTTGGGCATTCTTGTCTGGACTGATGTCCTGTTGCTTCTCCTGTGACTAATAGGACCTACTCACAAAGCATTTGTTGAATAAAAGAGTCAATGAGTCCATGAAAATGAATGACTGAGTGAATGAAATGAGTCGCTCCTCAGCTCTGAATGAGACTTAGACTGGTTGTTTAGTTGGACAGTTGCCCAGAGCAAGCAACCATCATCTGGCACTGACTCTGGAGGGAGGGGCTGACCTCTATATATGAGCTCCAAACATATAGTTTATGTTTCTCATTCAGCTGATTTGTGGATATTAAAAACAGCTGCCACAATATCCAAAACTAGATGGCTGTTTAAAGTTTAATCATAACATGGTTTTCAGTTTATATTCTAAAACATAATCTCTCACCCAATACGTTAATTTACATATCTACACAATGAAATTCATGCATATATATGTGCACATATTTTAATGAATCTAAATAGATCACTATGGTTTTATGCATGACTGGCTTTTAAAAAAACTGGCATAAAACATACCTATATTAAATCACTCTCCAAAATGGTAATTTAAGAACTAAATTTTCCATGTTGTTTTCTACCGCCAATTTAATTTTCTGCTGTTAGACTGGCCACCTTGCCTCTCCTGAAATGTCATCTAGTTTGAGAAGTCCTTTTTGACTCTCCCATGAGTAACTCTATTCTCTCTGTATCCAAAACCCTTCTTACTGGCTTCTATAAGCATCAGTGGCATCAATGTCAAGGTCTTCATCTGCTATGGTCTAAATGTTTGTGTCCCCTTCCCCCCTACAAATTCATATGCTGAAGCCGAATCCTCAATGCAATAATATTAAGAGGTGGGGACTTTGAAGGGAGGTGATCAGATTAGTGAAGTTACAAGAGGCCCAAGGGAGCTTGTTTGCCATCCCACCATGTGAGAATACAGCAAGAAGGCACCATCTATGGAGCAGGGAGTGAGCCCTCACTGGGCACGTAATTTGCCAGCACTTTGATCTTGGACTTCCTATTCTCCAGAACCGTAAGCAATAAATTTTTGTTGTTTATAAATAACCCAGTCAAAGGTATTTATTAGAACTCAATTATCTTTTGGCTTTTTAAAAATTTGTTACAGCTGCCTGAATGGACTAAGACAATACCCTTGAGAAGCAATGTGGTCTTGTGGTCAAGAACAAGCCCACTGGACCAGATCTTTTGTCTTCAGACCTTGACTCTGTCACTTCAGACCTTGACTACCTACTTGGTTTTGGCAAGTTATTAAACTTCTCATGGTCTCAGTTGCTTCAACTATAAAATAGGGATAATAATAGAATCAAAAAGTTTGTGAAAATTATATGACACATATGTGCAGACATTTATATCCAGGCACTAGAAATACAGGAGCAAGCATACTGACAATTATTATTATCATTATAATTATTATGACTACAACTACTTTATGACCTAGTCTGTGACTTCCTGGACAGCTGGAAGAGAGTCTCTTTCTTGAACCTGACTCAAGAGTCAACTATAATTGCTGTTATACTGCAGGCATTGAATGACTATAAATGCTTCCTCCAGCACTCATTTTTCACATAGAAAGTTTCCCAAAATTTTCTTCAATGAAGAAAGTGTTGGATTAAGATTCATTACACAAATCTCCATAATTATGGCAATCTTTTATCTTTCACAGCTGTATATCTTCCAAGAATGTTCCCCAAGAAAAATCTTTCCTGGAAAATCTACAGGGCTTTAGATATTGAATAGTACCCAAGTAAAGTCAAATAGTACCCAAGTACCTAAGAGTTATAGGACCCCTCTGAATATGCCTGCTTGGCATTGTCTGGATCTCTTTCTCTTTCCTGTAGAACTTTGCCTGTTCATCATCAGACATTTGAAATTCTAACTATTTGCTCCTTGCTAATTTTTGTTTTTCTAGTTCCTTAAGGAATAAGGCAAATTTTAGGGAAACAAAGTATGGTACATATTTACAGTAAGCCAGTTAAAAGTTTGAATAAAGCCGGGCTCAGTGGCTCAGCCTGTAATCCCGCACCTTTGGGAGGCTGAGGTGAGTGGATTGCCTGAGCCCGCGGGTTCGAGACCCGCCTGGCCAGCGAGACCTCATCTCTACAATAAATCAAAAAATCAGCCGGGCGTGGTAGCGCATGCCTGTAATTCCGGCTACTTGGAAGGCTGAGGCGGAAGGATCGCCGGAGCCCAGTAAGTTGAGGCTGCGGTGGCCGGGAGTGGCCACTGCACTCCAGTCTGGGCAACAGAGTGAGACTCCAACTCAAAAAAAAAAAATAATAATAATAAAAAAAATAAAAGTTTGAATAAAACCAATAGATGGCCAGGTGGCCAGTTGTCCAACAGAAGCAATTTAATATAAAGGAGGAGAAGCTGCTTGAGTGACGCTATTTTTGAAAGCAAACCCACAGATTCATTACCTATTTTTACTAAGAATATATTTCCTCTAAACCTCCAAATTCACAAAAGCTTATGAATGTCTATTTTATATCCTTAAACATTTTACCATTTTTTCCCTTTTAAAGTCAGATATCACAGACTTAAAAAAAAAAAAAACCCAACAGATAATTGAGTTCTTTTATCAGCCTCCTCCACTAGGCACTTTAAGAGACACTTTATTTATTCCTGGCTTTTGGGAAATTTTCAGCCCACAGATTATTTGTCATTTTTCTCATTTTGGTCAATTTGTCATTATAATTAGTTTTATTCATGGATTGTGGGATCTTTTACTTCTGAAAATTAAGAAACTTTCCCCAAAACAACCTGACAAAAAGGGAAAAGGAAGGAAAACAAGTCAGACAAAGATAAAAGATGAAGAGCTCCATCTTATAAATGAATATGACTTAACAATTAACTTGAGGCTGCTGGGAGGGTACCAAGGGGGCCTGGTGGCTGAGTTCCAGGCAGTAGTAAGTACCTCTGTTGTGGATGCTGTGTTCAGCTGTCAGCTCTAATCAAGGCCTAAGAACCCCCATTTCGTATTTGTTTTTCATGATAACTTTTTAAAAAATGGTTGAATGCCTGCCTAAAACTTCATTCTAACAGCATTTCCTATGAAAAGTGCTCACAGAGCCTCTCAATGCAACTCCTGTCTTTCTTGAAGGTGATGATGAGAAGGAATGACCACCATTAAAGCAAAGTGGTCCTGGAGGATGGGCACACCATGGTATCCATGGGCCTTACTGTCATAGTCTGGTCCCCTGTGTGGGTGGCTGTGTCTGGACTTCCCTATAAGTTGTCCCTCTCTCCAATGGGCTTTCCCAGTCCCCAGCACATGACTCCATATGTGCTTCTGTGGTCATAAAGTACATCTTTGTGGGCAGTGGAACCATTAGATGGGTTAGTTATATTACTGGACTGTGAGCTCATTGGTAGTAGAATTGCATTGTTTTTCTTTTCTTTCTTTTTTTTTTTTTTTTGAGTTGGAGTCTCACTCTGTCGCCCAGACTGGAGTGCAGTGGCACGCGCTTGGCCACCGCAGCCTTGACCTGCTGGGCCCCAGTGTTCCTTCCGTCTCAGCCTTCCAAGGAGCTGGAACTACAGGCGTGCGCTACCATGCCCGGCTAATTTTTTTCTTTTCTAACATCTTTCAGACACCAATTAATGAATGAAAAGGGAGAGAGAGAAAGATCAGTCAAATTCATAGGCAGAACTCAACTTTACAGAGCAAATGGGTTTGTTAACCTGACAATAAGTGAGATTTCTTCTGAAATTGGGTTCACAACTTGCAGTTAATGTCATATGTCAATGTTATCTCTTCAGGTAGGAGAATAAAGGTCAAGAGGAAATTCAGCTTCAGTTAAGAAAAACAGTTCCAAGGATGCTAACACCACTGGAAATCTCAACAGGAAGGAAACCATGATAAAAACCCTGTGTTGATTGGAACCACAGCAGCAGAGGGCATGGCATGTGGGCTTGAGATTGAGTAGACCTTCCCCAGAGGAAGAGGTTGGGTGGGACTTTAGAATTTTCTAGACACTTTTTGGAATTTAGAGCTTCAGTGAATTGATTTAAAAACCAACAAACAGGCAAAAATTCTTTTTAAGAATGGCAGATCCTAGATCACCTCTATCCTACTAGAATCATGCTTTAAATTATTCAATTACATTTTGGAAGTGTCAACTTTGTAACATGTATTAGAAATTCAGAAAGAAACATAAACACATAATTCCAATATATCATGAGAACCATAACATACTATAGATATTAGGCAAAGAGGTAGCACCAAAGAGATATTTGAGTTAGGTCAAAGATGGTGAGTAGGCATTTTCCAGGTGGAAGAGAAGGGAGGGACATTCCAAGAAAAAGCAATGACATAGTCTGGCATGTCTAGAAAACTGAAAGTATATCTCAACACAAACGGTGAGGAAGGTTGGCCAGAGGAAAAGCCGGTGAGGAAGCAAATATGGGCAAACATAGCAGCCTTGCACTCCATTCCAAGGAGGATGGACTCATCCTGCAGGAACCACTGAAGGGCTCTAAACAAGGGATGATGTGACCATCAATGCTGTGTATTAAAACAAGCGCTCTTCTAAATGCTATTTGCTCCAACCAGACTCTACTTCTAAATTCTAAACTTAGATCTTCTAAAACATTTAGACCTTCAACTGTTGACCAATAGCTCTGGTCTCAATTTTATGATTTGGCTTGTCTTTCCTAGGAGAAACACCTCACATTCTTTGGGGTTGTAGCGAATCTGGGTGCAAGTCCACAGGTAGGAGGCTAGGTCCACTCACCTTATCAGACATGCAGGTGCTTCACAACAGGAGTCCTTCTGCTGGCCAAGCACGTCCCCTCACTTTCATTGTGAAACCCCAAATATCAGGAAAGTATATAAAAAAACTAACTCCATACGATAAATCAGAACCCCAGAGACCTCTGGACAAATATGTCCTCCTGTCACTGCCTTGAAAAAACACACATAAACAAAGCCAAATGGAAGCACAGAGAGCAAATGTGTTTTCTCCTGCTGAAGCAGCACATTTGGCAAATTTTTACTTAAAGGAAATATGTTTGGTAAATATAATGCAAATATTTCATGACAAGAACAGTGTGCACTCATCTTAATATGTTATGGTTGAAGGGAGAGGGTTGTAGAATGCATTTCCTCCCCTGGAGGCCATCACAGAACAGAGGAGGAATAGTGGCCCTATGGTAGGTGGCACGGGACAATCAAGGAAAGTGGGTATGAGGGAGCACTCAGTGGTATGGGGAAATAACTGATAACTGAAGAAAAACAATTCAGGGCCATAGAAAAGGCTGAGTTTTCTGCCTTCACTTTGTATTCTATAGAGGAAAGAAAGCCAATGACTTTTAGGTGAGGCAGTGATTTCAGCCTGGAGTAACTGTGCCCATCCTGGCGGTGTCTGGTCACCCTAACCGGAGATTGGAGTGTTACTGGCATCCAGTGGGCAGAGGCCAGGGATGCTACTACACATCCGTACAGTGCAGGACTGACCCCTCCTCCTCCCACAACCAGGAATCTTCCAGCCCCAAATGTCAACAGTGCTGAAGCTGGAAGACCTTTGACACCTTCCAGAGCTCCTGCCTGTAACCAGTCTTGGCTATGCTATTCTACTTTCCATGGCTGTATCTGAAGACAACTGCCAGTAGATTTAAAAAAAAAACCCATAATGTCTAAAAATAAAACCATTTTTATACTTCAAGGAACAAACAGAGCGATCATTTTTTTCGTGACTCTCTGAGTGTCTGAGTGTTTCCAGAGTCTGGGAAGAGCAGCCCTGCAATCTATACATAGCTCAGCCCCTCAGATCCTCTCGGTGCCGTGTCCGGCCTGGCCTCTCTGGGCTAGCTACTGCATGAAAGATGAGACCTTAATTTATGAAAGGGTGTCATTCTTGGCAGGTAATGACCAGAGACTTCTACTAAAGGCTCCCTTCCTTATGACTGAATCTTTTCTGCCCCATTGTTCAACCTACTCACTTGGCTGCCCATTCTTCCCTCATTTCAATTTTCCTGTGCCCCATCTCAGAGCCTGGGAGCCCAGCAAGTGTTTGCTCCTTTTCTTTTCACTTTGGCCTGATCCCCCCAACCCTGATTGCAAAGATAGGCTGGAAAATGAATTTTCTAACAAGCAATTTTTAAAAAGGCGAGAGGTCCAAATGCCATTAAGAATCCAGAGTCCAGCCTGGCTATTACCTCAGACAAATCACCTACTCGTAATTTTCTTCCAACAAATGTCTGTGAGCGCTGCCAGGCTGCAGCAGAAATTTGTTTAATGACAGTCTCTGGAAATTTAAACACTCTGAGCAATGGTAATGGATGTGTCTCCCACCACCCTCACCGTGCGCCACCCCCTCAGCCTCCTTTCCAGCCGCAGACCCAGCAGCAACACTGAGGACTGACTACTGATGAATGCCCCAGGCCAGAGGGATCTATCTTGATTTTATGTGTGCTCTGTTCCTTCCCATTTCCATCCAAGTCTCTTTCATCTTCATTCTCCCATCCCCAGAACCCAGCACAGTACCAGCTTGGCTACAACTGTGGGGTAATATTTTTACCTTCCTGCCCTCCTTTTTCTGAACACGTTACATAAGGAAGATCCCAGCTGCCCAAGGCAAAGAGGTGGAGGAAGGGAAGAACTCCAAATTCCAGACCAAGAGTCCATTATCATCTATACTCTGATTTGTAAGTCTCAGCACAATTCACTGCCATCAGGACAATCACAGACTGTCCCCTTGTTTTACAGACAAGAACCAGGTTTGGGCCTGAAGCGATTCATTCAAGGTCATGCAAATAGTTAGTGAGAAGGTTAGGGCCTCAAGGCTCACTGGACTCCCATCTCTGAAGAGTATGACTTTGAAATTTTAAATCAGGTGGGCAATTTTCTTTTTTCTTCTGTGTGTCAAGGTCAGGTTGATTAGTCCTTGGTGTGGGTCAGGGTTAGGGTCAGTTAGTCCTTGGTGTGGGTCAGGGTTAGGGTTGATTAATCCTTGGTATGGGTCAGGGTTAGGGTTCATTAGTTTTTTGCATGGGCTCCCAAGTCCTATGAAAGAGTTAACCCACCTAAACTGAGGTTGCAGTCTCAGATATTAGCTTTTTCGGCTTTGGGATACACTTAGAATTGTAACTGAACCTCACATGATTAAACCTTCCCCTCCTCTCCTTTTAGAGGAAGAAGAGGATGGAAAGAAAGTCTCGCTACTCATGCCTTGCACGCACACTAAAGGAGAATGTAGTCCTTGTGTGTTATCTATACACGAGTTGCAAATAGGTACTTAAGACCTGACACCCTGGTATTCCATTTCATCTACTCATTGCTGAAGCTCAGAGGCCTGTCCTTCAATGTTCTCACACTATTATGTTCAAATTCCTGTTTAGCACTCATGATTTATCTTTTTTTTTTTTTTTTATATTTCAGGTGCAATGGATTCCCATAATTTAGTGTGTTTCCTGCTTTTTGAATTAATTTTGTCCTAATTCCATACATGCTAGAGGAAAAAAAGATCGCCACAACTTATTTTAAAGTAAACAACAATTAGCCCCGACAAGATGAGTTACCATGGGAGTTGTCCATAGGTTTATTAGCACCATTTAAAAAGATGCCGATGAAAACGTCTCATCTCTACAATAAATCAAAAAATCAGCTGGGCGTGGTAGCGCATGCCTGTAATTCTGGCTACTTGGAAGGCTGAGGCGGAAGGATCGCCGGAGCCCAGCAGGTCGAGGCTGCAGTGACTGGGAGCGGCCACTGCACTCCAGTTTGGGCGACAGAGTGAGACTCCAACTCAAAAAAAAAAAAAAAAAAAGATGCCTAACCTTTTGATTTAAAAAGCATAACAACAATACTGACACTTCTGGAAAACTTACCATGGATTAGGCATGTTTTTACTTTTTAAAAAAATCTTTTAAAAGTATTTTTATTTCAGAGTCAAGGTTTGTTACATGGGTATACTGCACACTGGTGAGGTTTGGGCTTGTATTGAGCCCATCACGCAGATGGTGAGTATGGTAACCAGTGAGTGGTTTTTAACCTCCATCCCTCCCCACTTTTGAAGTTCCCAGTGTCTGTTGTCCCCATCCTTATTAGGCATGTTTTTAAATGCGTTATATGGCTTAATTCATTTAATTGTCTCAACAACCCTAGAGGGCAGGTAGATACTATTATTCCATTTTACAGATGAAGAAACTAAGGAAATTTGCCTAGGGCTACACAGCAAGTGAGTGACAGACTAAGGACTTGAACCCAGACTGTCTGGTTCCAGATTCTTAATCACTATGCTATCCTCATAGATGCTCCTTGACAAACAGGTTTAGTGGCCAAGGGAGAATGCAAAGGATACTGGAGACTTACAAACAGCTAGCAAAGTCAAGATTCTTTGCTTAACTAATGTTTCTCAAACTTTAGCAATACTTTGAATATATATTCCATGGAATATAATTTAGAATTTGCTGCTTAGCTGCAATCCCGCATATAGCAATCCTTGTTTAAATTAGTGCTGGTAAAGTTCTAGAGTCTCTCTAGGTTGATTTCCATGCTAACACCAAGGACATCAGGAAGTGAGCTTTTCTCAAGGGAATGCTATAACATTCCCTTGAGAAAAATCACAGCAGCAGAATTGAAAGTTTATGGTATACAAAGCAGCCCAGAATTGGGAATGCCCCACTGTGGTACCACATCCAGCCCTATTTATAGGAGATGGTACCAAACTATTTTGGTTGTTTTGCAAAACACATGCTTCTTCCCTATACATTTAGCACAACTCTAGGAATAAAACTTGAAGGAACTAGGTCACACTAGAGAATGAATGACTGACAGTGGTCCAAGGACTATTTGCATATTTAAATAAATGACTTACTTCCAAGGACTGTCATTTCAACTACAGCGATAGGCTCAGGGGGAAGAGATTTGGGGGTTCAAGTAGTAGAAAATAGGTGACTCATCTCTCAACTGTGCCAGGAAGCCAGACATGGATTTAACCTTAATAACTCATGTCAGTCAATCTCTGATTATTCAAAAATCAAAACTTCCTCATTTTCTGCTTAATCATTGTCCCTGGGTGTTGGTAAATCTCTGAAAGTCTTAGAAGGCAAATGAGAAGAAAAGAAGATTCAAAAGTTTTATTTTTTGCCACTTGTTAACAAAAAAGATAAGCTCCTTTGATTCAAGTGAGGCTTTAAGATTAATTTCAGGATTCATAAATGCATCTTCCTCTGCCCCAGAAAACAGAAAGCTGGCTGTCTTTTGCTACCTGCACTTCTATCCAAGAATAGAATTATTTAAAGACTTTCTGAATCTCCTGCCTCCTTTTCTGCAGACTTGACAGGGCCTTGACAGCAATGCTTACCCTTCTCCATCCAATCAATAAGGCTTTAAGCAAATCATTTAGTGTAACCAGTGAAAAAGAACCATCTTTAAATCAGGTGCAGAAGGAAATTACAACAGCACTAGTGATACACAAATGGTATTCTATAACTGAAAAGTAAAGTCTCTGATAAGAACGATATATTACGCTATCTTTTTTTTAGTACCCCTTTCCAGGAAGTACTGACAAGAAACGTAGCAGGGACAGCGACACTCTGCAACAAAGAGATAACACTGACCCCTATTTTAGGCCCTGCTCAGGTTCTGCCACCTGGTTAATAACCTCACCTTGAAGGAATAGGCCAGGCAGCCTCCCAGCCCCATTTCCAAGCCAGACTGGAACTATTTACTACAGTCTAAAGTGCAGTCAGTCATCCCACCCATCAGGGCTGTTTGGAGAAGCCCTAGGAGATCAGATAGCTCTGCTGAAGAAGTAGGGGTCGTTCTCTACAAGACTGAGTGTCAACGAGACCTTTTCTGAATGGCAAGCATGTACCAAAGTGTGGCATGTGATTCACAACAGCTGCACAATGTGTGTGCACATACTTGTGCACATACACAGATGATGATAAGAGACCAGAAAGACAGGAGTGACTGGCACTGGCAGCAGCGTAAACTCATTAGTCATGGCAACCATCATCTATGAAAAGTTTTCTCTGGCCAGATGCTGAGCTTATTGCTATATCTGCCCTAATAGAAGAGATTACCAAGAAAGGGCAGTTGAGAGAGGTTAAGAGTTTTACTCAAGGTCACATGACTAGTAAATAGCAAACTCTGCTGGAACCAGAGTCCATACTCTTCAGCACTGCCTCCAGTGGGGTAGCCTTGGCCTGGGCAGCTGCAGTCTAGGATGTGGACTCCTACCAAGCTCACTTCCTGATGTCCAGGGGCTGACCACACCACCAAGACTGCACTGACTCTTTCATTCACACAGCCGTGGGACTGAGCTCTGTATGAAAGACCAGGTGCTGCCATGTCCTCTTAGTTCCCTAGGGTCACTCCTCCTGCTGAGGTTCCTGCTTCCTCAATCTGAGTTTTCTGATGGAAGGCAAATAAATACACATCAAAGCACTAAATAGAAAATTCCCCCACTCTAAATTGGAATTGGGGGGGGGCACGCCTCATCAACAAGAGTACCTGCGTAATGAACATTTGTATACCTAACCCTGAATTGTATCCCACATCTTTAAAATAAAAAAGATAGGCCGGGCTCAGTGGCTCAGCCTGTATTTCCAGCACTTTGGGAGGCCAAGGCGAGTGGATTGCCTGAGCCCGTGGGTTTGAGACCAGTGCGGGCAACTTGGTGAGACCTCATCTCTACAGTAAATCAAAAATTAGCCGGACGTGGTAGCATGTGCCTGTAGGTCTAGCTACTTGGAAGACTGAGGCGGAAGGATCACCAGGGCCCAGCAGGTCAACACTGAGATGGCCGTGAGTGTGCCACTGCACTCCAGCCTGAATGAGATTCCAACTCAAAAAAAATAAAAAATAAAAAAAATTGGAATTAAAATAATCATGTAACTATTTCTTAGTGGGTCTACATGCCATGATCCACAACATCACCTTCTAAACCTTTATTTAGCACCCATAACAGTCCTCCAGCTCCGTCTGTGCTCATTGGGATCCAGCCCAGAATGGTCAGCACTCAGAAAGTACTTGATGAATGAATGAGCAGTGAATGTCTAAGCAGATGATGACTTTTAAATAGGGTACGTCTTAAAGTCACTGTAGCAGAACAATATGAAAGTAGCTGGCAATGTGTACTGAAACATTAAATATTAAGGTCTGTGGTAGTCAAATCTATTGTATTGGCTTTCAAATGCACTTGAAAACCACCAGTCCAAGCAAGTCCCCTGGATAGGGGCCAGAGCTTGTCTGGTCAATGAGTTATTCCCAAAGTGTAAATAAAGAGGTTCATCAGCTTTGCATACCCCTTTGGGAGCAATTGAGAGAATGAAGAGTCTGCTGCTCCATGAGATCCTAGTGGCCTAATGAAATAATGCATCTCTACAAGGGCCTAAATTATGTTTAGAGATTATGTTGCTCATTTAGGTAGCACCCCCTACTGTGAGGAGAACTGGTCAACCCAAAGCAAAGAGAGGTGCGAAACATATCTGGTCACTGAGCAGTCATGAGCTCTTTGCCTCTATAAAATGCAACTGAACAGACGCCCCTGGTGAGCAGGATTCCCCAGGCCATGGGTCAGCTGCTGTTGACCATGAAATACTTACACCCCCTGGAAGCACCTAGAAATTCTTAGGTGACTTTTTGGGCCCAAGGCAGTTATGTTAATAATATCAAAAGCAAGCAAATGTTAGACTAATTCGAAAGCCATATTTTGATTCCAAGTGACAGATTCAGTGAATTTTATTCCACATGCATATATTGTAATATTTTAGGATGTGCCTTTTTAAGATAAAAAGAGTGGAAAGTCTAGCTCCATGCAATTCCTCCAAATTAAAGATACAATTTCCTAACCTTTGAAGGTTCATTTCTCTTAGGCTGTCATTAAATTACTTATGCCTTTAACTTGCTGAATTGCACTTAGTGGGAAACCTCCCAAGACACATGCTGCTCTCTGTTACTCACTTCTGTTTTCTCGGGGCATCGCTCCCCATAAGAGCAGTCAAAATTGAAATGCCCCCAAATCAGTATAAAATCATCTGGAGTATGGTCAGGAACATAATTTTTTACTGTTGTGTTTTTAGAAACACCTCACTGATTTTTTTAAATAAATAAACTTGACCCTGCTTTCTTTTCTCAGTGAGAAAGTCTAACATTGCAACCATGTCATATTTGCAATTTCAGCTGTTTTCTTTATTATTATTTTAAAGCTGTGGGGTACAATTCAGGGTTAGGTATATAGATGTTCATTACGCAGTTACCTTTGTTGATGAGGTGTGCCTCTCCCTCCCCTGGCAGTTTCCCTCAACTGCCAGTCCCATCCCCCATTCCCTTGGCAGTTTCTCATTACTGCCAATCCCTTTCTTTTTTTTTTTTGAGTTGGAGTCTCACTCAGTGCCCAGACTGGAATGTAGTGGCCGCTTCCGGCCACCACAGCCTCA
>NW_007252178.1:666953-699619 GCF_000164805.1 Carlito syrichta | reverse complement strand
GGGCTCAGGCAATCCACTCACTTCGGCCTCCCAAAGCATGGGATTACAGGCTGAGCCACCGAGCCTGGCCCAATCCCTTTCTTATAGTATTATGACAGCTGTTTTTTAATCAGGCAAGTGCAGATAAATGAAATAAATAAAAGAGTCAGAGCATGTTCTTCAGGGTGAGAAAGACATGCTTCCTCTCCTTCTGCACAGGAGGGCGTGCAGAAACATTCAGTGGACCTTTTCAGACTCGCCTGTGAGGTAAGAACAAGCACCTCAAGTCTCTTTTTACCTCTACTTCCACCAGTCACCGAAAGGGGTCAGAATAGATCAGTGTTTCTGACTTTCCTATTGTACTAGGTCCATTAGTGATTTACTCTAATGCAGAATTTAATACAGTGGAAACTTTGGCCACTATCACACTTTTGAACACCACGCTATAGTGAAAAGGATGGATGCACGTTTGGAAAGAAAAGTGTTCCCTGAGAACATGTAAACCAGCTTCTTGGGATTAATCCCAGAGGGCCCATCTCCGAGGACCAGCACTAGCTGCTTGAGCTAGAATGGATGCTACTGGGAAAGGGTCCTGCCACGTTAGAACTTGTGGCCTTAAATGCAACTCATATATCTTCTCAAGACTTTGGGGAATTTCATAATCTCCCCAATCACAACACTAATACAGACTCTGCAAGGTAGGATTAAATTGCAAACAAATAGACAGCAACCAGTGGCACACCCAACACATAGTAGGTCTTTAATACATACAACCTGAAAACAAATCCAAAATTTGAGCTATGTGACCTTGGGCACATAAGAAAGATATTTATGAAAAAGTCTTATTACCTAGCTCACAGAGTTCTCTTAATAACCAGCTGTGTGTATAAAACAGAAATTGAGCACATTGTATGTGCTAGGAACTTTTGTGTATGTGTCTCTCTTTAAGGATGTGCATGAAAATGAGAAAGCTCTGCATAATATGAGGTATTGTTTCAGGCAACCAGACACTATACACCAGACTTTACATGGGCCCAGGTGGTAATAGACACAGGCTGAGATGTAAGATAATTTGATCTTTAGAGGGTAAACTTTATTCATTTGTTCATAAAACATTTATTGCAGCTGTGCTGAGAAGCAGCCAATGTACTATTAGACACAGTTTAATAAGACATGGCTCCTGTACACACATAGGAGAGGGTTTCCACACAGTACCTGGCTTGGTATCCTTCATAAGAAGTATTAGTTTTCATTTTTTCCTCTCTCAAGGAGCTTCCTGATTAACTGGGAGACAAATGAAAATCAATTTAGGAATGAGTGATAAGTGATAAAAGAGCTATGTGCTAAATACCCTTCTGTCAATTTTAGTTTCATAAATGGAGGGGAAAAAAGTGTTCTTAGGACTGAGGAGTCTATCTATTTCTAATTGAGAATCTTGAAATGCATGGATAAAAATGTCATGAATTCAGACATCACTAATTGAAAGTGTTTGCAATTCAGAAAAGGATTGACTGTTGCTTGCTCTTGTAGAGGCAAGGGGAAAGAAACAGAGTTCTAAGAAATCACTATGTGAAAGAAAGCTGGAAAGTTCTAAGGGGTATTATGTTTCAGTTAGCTGAAGAAAAAGAAGTCTGAGAAGACACAGAGAAGAGACAGATACAGAGAGTAAAAGCCAAGAGTTGACTTCATTCTTCCCTCTGTGGGTCCTCTGGGATGCTACAGAGACAGTGGGTAGAGATAAGCCCTTCCCAGGGCCTGTGCTCTAGCTGGGGCTCAGAGACTGTGTTGAGACCTGCTCTGAAAAGATGAGAAGAATCAGTTCTGTCTCATTCTCAACTCCAACCCAGCACAACGACAGAGGGACATTGTCATTTTGGCCTAATTAACCCATCTCAAAGTAGCTCAGAAGATATGGGTCTGGACAGTACTTTGATGTCTCTCACCCCTGCTTTGAGGTGATTATGGGATTCCAGGCTGCAGGCCAGGAATGACTGTATCCCAAGCCTGCCTAGATGCCTAGATAGGACTCTTCACAATGCTACAGACTTTCTACAACTAGAACTTTGCAAGAGCAAAGTGTACAAGATGCCATTATCAAGGATATAAATCTACCTGGTTCAAGGTGTTCCAGATAGAAAGGACTGGTCACTTTCTTCTGGAAAGTCCAGGCCATTTTCAAATTGAAGATCTGCAAAGGCTCTAAGTCTTATCTTTGAACTTGGTGTGGGAATATGTATTGTAGCTCCCGCTAAGCCTCCAAGGTGAGAAGAGAACTGTGAAATCACAATTGCACAAGAAGCCCTTTAAATGCCCTGTGTGAAATATTCTTTGTGCTTGGGTGCCCTAGAGTGAAAGGTGTGGGATGTTGGGAGGACAGAAATCCAGGACCAAGGCAAAAGGATGCATGTGATGCTCTCCTGCTGAGAGGCTCCATCTCTTTGGGAGGAAGTACAATCCATTGGGTTCTTTCAGACACACAACATCTCAGGGAGTTTTGGGGAATCCAACATAGCAGGTGGAAGCTGACAGCAAAATACAGAGGCAGGTGGGAGTCCCAGCAAGCCAGTCAGGCAGTGGGCTTGTGTTTTCAGGTCCATGACTTTTATAGTATTCAAAAGAGGTGGAGGGATTCCAAAGAGAAGAGGCTCACCCCAGAGCATGGGGTGGGAGGTAAGATTTCAAGTTGCCCCCTCCAGTCTCAATGACAGATCAGCTTTGTGTCTATTATTTAATGAGTTTCCCCTCAGCATCTTTTTTTTTCTTTTAAAGAAAGGACTTGAATGAGGAAAGATTTGAAATGTACTCATATGGGTTCTCTCAAAAGGATCCCAGTGGCTTCACGTGAGTTCTAGGGCTGAAGAAAAACCTCTGGGAATGAAGCCAAGGGTTTGGGTTGAAGGCAAGTCTCAGTTTTAGAGAAAACTTGCAAGGGATGGCAAGGTCCTGTAGAGATTGGGCTACCATGAGAAGAAGGTGACTGTGAAGAAATGGGGCAACACAGATGACAAGTTGTCTTCCTGGTGAATTTAATTCAGCCTTTCTGCCATCAAAGATGTTGAGAAGAAGGCTGCTGAAACACTTTCCCAATAGACTTAGGCATGAGAGTGGTCTGGGAAATGGCTCTGGGAAAATGAGGTAGGGGCTGAAATATCTGCTGCACATCCATATCCATACTCAATCCCCCTCTCCCTGCACACACCTCAGAGAGCAAACCTGCTGGGAGCACCTTCTCAGGGAAATAGGAACCTCCAGGCATGGCGAGGTAAGGCTCAGAGCTATACACTTTGGGGCATTATGAAAGTTAATAACATTGGGATTGTTTCTAATAATTGAAATGATTGAAATGGAAATGAAAACATGCGCTTTTGATGATTAGGAGATGAAAAAAGAAACAATTAGCATGAAGGTTAATAATGGACAAAATAGTTTTTTTCTCCTTGACATAAAGTCAGATGCTCACAAAGGGAAATGCCCTTGAAAAACTTTTGGATTTTGTAATCTTCCTCTGGTAACACTAGAAAAAGCTTTAAATAACCAAGGGCCAGAGAAATTCTAAAGAAAATGTGTGGCAGGAGTTCAACTCAGGGTTAGAACCAAAGACCCAGGCCATCCCCAAGGTCTGAGCTGAGGAAGCGTGTTCCTCATTTCTCAGCACATGATGAGATGCCAAACACACAGGAAACTTTTTCTTCCATCTGAGAGATATCCTGTTACTGGTTCAACAGTATTATAAGTACCACCACGCTCTCCACCACTGCAGGTTTTTCCTGAAAGGTTGTTCAGGCATTGCCTTTCTTGTCTGAAAAAGTGCACTACTTTTTATTGCAAAGTTGGGGAGAACAGATTTTTTTTTTGTTGACAGCCTTATCTGATTACCAACTATCTGATATCTTGATCAAAGTGTATTAAAGAAAAAAAGGGAGGTTGCCAATTCAGGGGTTATCCTCTGAACCTCAATTCAGCAATTCCAATGAGGCTGTCTATTCAGGTGGTGAAAACTCCCAGCACCAGAGCACCTCCAGAACTTTCTCTCAACACTCAATGACACCTTAGTGGCGTTTTTCACTCAAAGGGGGGACATCACATTATGAGGCCGGTGGTGTTCTTATTAGAAGATGCACAGCTGAGGGTTTTGTAGACCAAGTTTCTAATAAGCCGAGACTACATAACTACCCCTAAAGTCTAGGAAATGGCTAGCCCCTCCAGTAAGAGAATAGGTGGTACATACTAGATGAGAAAAAAGCGCCATCTGGTCTTGAATGTTAGTTGAACACTTACAAGCTGGGTGATTTTGGAAGGGAATCTTAGCGATCTCATTTGTACACTGGGTCTGCTGTAGTAGATGCTGCTGGTTGGTTATCTGTGATTGCCCTCTCCTCTTCCTAAGAGAACCTTGTTTTATTCAGATGACCATATGCCCTCCAGGCATCCCTAGAGCCTGTGTGAATACTGACCACCCCCATCCTATTTCCAGAGGTGGACCTGATTGGTCTGAGTGGAAATTCTTTTTCTTTGACAGTGTTTGGTTCAGAAATGAAAGTGAACACAAACTCAAGCAGAGGAGACAAGCAGAGGGTCGACTGGGTGTTTCCAGATATGTTTTTGCTCCTTCTGGGATTATGTCCTGAGGGAATCCCCCTGTCTTCCATGATGTGTTGTTGTGTGAGATGTTCTCACTGCCACAGCCACCTTAATAGCAGCTAATCAATAAAGCTGCTACACCAAGGAGAGAGACCAAGGAATCCTGGAGAAATGGAGCTGCTGCCCTGGATTACGATAGCTCTGAATTCCATCTTATTTCTGACTTTGAATGAATAAGCCAATACATTTTCTACTTAAGGACAATTAACATTGGGTTTTCAGTTATAAGTGAAAGTATATGAAATGAAGATATCTATTAGGATTTAGGGGAAGATAAATAAAAAAAATACAAGAAAGAGTATACATGCTTAGTCGATGGGTACAGTGGCTCCCGCCTGTAATCCTAGTACTTTGGAAGGCCAAGGCAGGAGGATTCCTTGAGCTCAAGAGTTTGAGACCAGCCTAGGCAACACAGCAAGACTGAATCTCAATAAATAACAAACAAACAAACAAACAAATAAATAAATACAAGTTAGCCAGGTGTGGTGGCTTGTGCCTGTAGTCCCAGCTACTTGGAAGGCTGAGATGCAACGATCACCTGAGCCCAGGGGGTTGAGGCTGTGGTGAGCTGTGATTGCACCACTGCACTCCAGCCTGGGCCTGAGTGACATCTCAACTCAAAAAAAGAAAAAAGAAAAAAAAAGGAAAGAGAGAGAGAAAAAGAAAAAAAGCTTGCTTAGCATAGGACTAATGATAGAGTAAGCACTCAAAACATATAGTTCCTTTCACTGTAGTTTATTTTTGAGGCCACACTACCTCACCTCAATTAGAGGGCTTCTCCCAGGAGAACTATTTCTGTTTTATTCAGATAGGGAAATCTCTGGCATTTTAAATGTTGGGAGGCTTTGTTTTATTTTTGGCAATTTCTAGGGATTGAAGATTCTGGGAGTGGGGAGAAAAATTATATTTAAAAATCTTTACTGTCTGTTATGGGTTGAATTGTGTTCCTCAAAAATGTATGTTGAAGTCCTAAGAAGAATCCCAAATGTTTTGCTATTTGGAAATAGGGTTATTGCAGATATACTTAATTAAGATGAGGTCAGATTAGAGCAGGGTGGGCCCCCATTATGACTGGTTTCCTTGTAAGAAGATGGCAATATGAAAATAGAATCACATAGGAACAATGCCATATTACAACCAAGGCAGAGGTTAAAGCAACATAGTGGCAAATGAAGGAATGCCAAGGACAGCCAGCAAACCACCAGAAACTAGCAAGACGTAAGGGAAGATTCCTCTACAGGTTTCAGAAGGTTCACAGCCCTATGGGTGCCTTGAGTTTGCACTTCTCATTTCCAAAACTATGAGACAATACATTTCTGTTGTTCTAAACCACCTGGTTTGTGGTACTTTGTTAAAGTAGTTCTAGAAAACTAATACAGTATCTATTCAGAAACAATTGAAAGAAATCAAATGGAAGCTAGACATGTTACATCACTTATCTCTTTGTAAGATTTTTGACTGTTATCAGGTGTCCTTTATTGATAGAAATTTATGCTACTGCTATAAGTTTAAGATTTCCTTTCTAAAAGCACCAACATCCTTTAAAGATAGAAATTTAAAAAAATAAAATTAGATGTAGTAGTCAGAGGTATAAAACAAATAAAAGTGAGCTCCTAAAGCTGAGGGGAGCTGGGAAAATTCAGACCCAAGGCCAACTCTCTCTTGTGACCCCCGAGGCCTCCATGCAGTCCCCATGAGTTCCACAGAACTCAGACTGAGAAATGCTATTATAGGGGCTGCAAATAGTGCATGTTTAAAGTTGCATTGGGGATACCATAGGAGTCCTCTTAACTGAAGACAACTAGATTTCATAATCTTTCCAGACTAAAAAATATCCTCCATTCTTTTTGTAAAATAAACAGACTGATGCCCAAGCCAACACTCCAAGCTAGCAGTCAAGTGCTGGAATGCCCTAGAAGCTTCTGCTTCTACCAGTTGAGATGTGAGATTTAGGGGTCTCTGTCTCCAAATGTGTTTCTGCCACTTATACTTGTTATTGTGGTTAGATAATTTGGTCGCATATTACATATGCTGATGGACAGTATGACAACAAAAAGTTTAAGTTGAATACTTTGAAAGACAAACATTCGTAAAATCTTTTCATAGATAAAAACAAATTGCTGCAACCAAACCAAACCTGCTGTTGAACCAGGTGTGGGTGACTCAACCACAAAAGACTGGAAGATTTTGTACTTGCATGACTCTGAAAGTGACGTCAGCATCTCATTTCACTTTAAGGAAACTGAAGCTGGAAATCACAGATAATGTCTTTTAGGCATAGTTTATCTAAGAATGGTAATTAGAAACTCCAATCAGCAAACCTAAGCAAATGCTTTAGTCCCACACTTAAAAATTGGTGATTGAATATGCATTTGTATGTTTTAAGTTAACATAAAACATTTAAGGTGTGCATATATCATCTTATAATTAATAGCAATTTGCATCACCTTTTTCATTAACTAATCCAACTGTCAAGTCCAACTGCATGGGCTAAGTGGGCCTGTGTTGTAGTTGCTTCATTTTATTGTGCTTTTAGATGGGCAAATCCTGCTTTTCTACTTTAGTTGTCATCAATGGCTACTTGTATAGAAGGTAAATTCCATGAGAGAGAATTTTTGTCTATTTTGTTCAGTGAAGCCAATTTTTAAAAAATTCACAGATTTAAAACTTCATAGATTAGCTGGGTGTGGTGGCACATGTCTGCAGTGCAGTACCAGCTACTTGGGAGGTTGAGGTGGAAGGATCACTTGAGCACAGGCATTCAAGGCTACAGTGAGCTATGATCATACCACTGCACTCCAGCCTGGGTGACAAAGCATGACCCCTTCTCTAAAAATCAAAACAAAACAAAAAATACAGACATTGCTAATTTTTAAAAAATGAACACATATTTACCTATATAATTTTTAAGCTATTAAAAAGTAGAAAATGACCCATAAGTTATTTTCTTGTGGAAATAATTGTGTATTTTGACACATCTCAGGGAGGAGTTCATTGATTTCCTAGCCACAACATATAAGGTCAAAGGCTTGGACACTTACTGAAGATATGTTCCAAGACTTAATCCAGTCAGGCTGGTGGCTTGAGTACCCTTAGAACAACTCCCCTACAGGTCTGCCTGTTTCATCTTCTGAAAGTAAAAGTCTACAGAGAGTAGATTTCACTCCAGTTTGGATATCTGGTTTGATTCAACTCACTTACCAAGAACCATATTTTCTGAACATTCTCAGAGCTGAAGTAATGAATAGAACACATCAGCAGCACTGCAGCAATTCTGGGCCATGCCACATGTAGATAAGGGTCCCCATCACCATTCACATTGCAGATAAACCCTTGCCCTGGGGAGATGCCCCACTCTCAGAAAGCCAGACCAAGAGGGAAAGAGCTGGAACCATTTTCCTGCTTTTACAGAGGAGGGGTCTGGGAGCCAGTGGACTAAGTGGCTGGCCTGAGGAATGCATGGAGTGGCATCTGATACACAGTGAGAACAAAAATCAAACCTCCTCTCTTATTCTCAACCATAGCATATTTCCCTAGCAAAAGCAAACCAGGAAGAAGAGTCAAAAGAAGTTTGAATGAGTTCCCAATGCCCACCCTATCACTGTATATGGTATGTCCCCAATAAATACGGGTTGGTTTGACTTCCTGACTCTACAGGTGGCAATAGACCGAATATAGGGCGTGGAAATCATCAAGACTTTGTAAATGAGAAGAATCTGGAGTGGCATATGTTGTTGGCATACTCCTAGCCCCATTAGCAGCTGGGCAAGAGGAGAGCAAATAGACAACTATTTCCCAGTTCTGTGACTGTTCTCCCTGGAGGTACTTTCTAAATGAGAACACTGCCTAAATTGGCAATTAACCCAAGCTTAACAAGGGCTTACAGTCACAGCGGGGCAAATCTGGCGAAATCAACCTCAGAAAGAATGGGCCAAGGAGAGTCTTCCACACTCAAGCTCTATGAGGAAAAGGAATTGGCTAGTGGCCTTCAAGTTTTTCATTTCTGGGGATGATTATCTCTACAGGTGGACTTAAGGAGAATGGAGAACAGCGAAGGCTCCTCAGAAGACACTCTCTGGATTGTGGGTATTTGTATATTCTTTAACCCCTACGAGGGTAACTCAGTGATTTGGAGCACAGGCTTGGGTGAGATACAGCTGTAGTTTAGAATACTAGTTCTGATACTGGCCAGGATATTTATAAAACTAACTAAATTTCTTTCCATTTATTTATTTATTATAGAGTTGAGGGGTACAAAGGAGGATTGACTATATAAGCAGGCTGTATGCAAGTGAAGTTTGGGCTTTGAGGTGGCCCTCACTTACTCAGTAGTGGACCAGGTACTATTTGTGTTGTCACATGCCCCCAACCCCTCCCTCCCTCTCTTCCTCCTTCCCTCCCCAGCAGTGCCCAGCAACTGCCAATCCCATCCTTATGCTAACATGACCAGTGTTCATGACCCACTATGAGTCACTCTACCAAAAGACATCTGCACATACATGTTTATTGCTGCACTATTTACAATAGCAAAAACATGGAACCAATCCTGCTGTCCACCAAAAGTGGACAAGATATTTATAAAACTTCTTAAAGTCTCAGTTTCTTTACTTGTAAACTGAGGGGGATGTATCTATCTCAGAGTGTTGTTATGAATATAAAATATAACAATCAATGCAAATTGCCTAGCACATAGATGTTTAATAAATATTAGAAATTAATAACAAATTATTAGTAGCAATAATAATGACAAATAAACAATCTAGGAGAAATATAAGAAACTCTCTCACCAGTGAATGATTTGAGTGTCTAGCATGTACAAACTCTCTGCTAGGCGTTGTGACATTCTACAATAGGAGTTTCCTCATCAACAGGGGAGATAAGCTATGTACACAGTTCTCGCATGGGTGAAAAATTATAAATGCAAAAGAGAGGCAAAGCGAAGTGTGATAAGTGACTTAGAGAAAGAAAAGGCAGCTTCTAGCTGGAAAATCTAGAACTGCTTCATGAAGGAGATGGCACTGGTTCTCAGCTCTGTGTTTTATGAAATCTTCCTTACCAGTATAAACTAGTCAGTTTTTAATTGCATTGTACATTCTTTGGATAAATCCCATTACTTTGTATCCATATTGGTTCTAGGAAAATAAATTGTTTCTTTTTTTTGTTCATTTTTTTTGAGTCGAAGTCTCACTCTTGTCGCCCAGGCTGGAGTGTAGTGGCACACTCATGGCCACTGCAGCCTCGATCTGCTGGGTTTAGGCCATCCTTCAGCCTCAGTCTTCCAAGTAGCTGGAACTACAGATGCATGCCACCACGTTCAGCTAGGAAAATAAACTGATTTCTGAAATATTAGCTGAACAAAAAACCATGTAGGAAAGAAAGCTTAGTGCTCCAATCACCTTTACTTACTCTGGGATATACTCAGAAGTCACGTATTCATTTTTTATTTTATTTTATTTTTTTATTTTTTGAGTTGGAGTCTCACTCTGTCGCCCAGACTGGAGTGCAGTGGCCGCTCCCAGCCACTGCAGCCTCGACCTGCTGGGCTCTGGTGATCCTTCTGCCTCAGCCTTCCGAGTAGCCGGAATTACAGGTACGCACTACCATGCCTGGCTGATTTTTTGATTTATTGTAGAGATGAGGTCTCGCCAAGTTGCCCAGGTGGGTCTCGAACCTGTGGGCTCAGGCAATCCACTCACCTCAGCCTCCCAAAGTGCAGGATTACAGGCTGCGCCACCAAGCCCGGCTTCATTTTTTATATAGTGTTTGGTATTTGGCATTATCTAAGACAGGATGTCTTTCCGCTAGTACAGGTGTCAAGAGCTGAGAATAGTCACTTTAGAATTTGTTATGTGAGCACTTTGCTGAGTCAGCTCTAGATTACACAGGATGCTGTATATGTTGGGTGGCGCAGAAGAAAGAGAGTAGGAGATGGAGGAAAGGATTCTACGATGTAAAGTTCTTAGGAGCTCCATTTCTTATATCCCTCTTCTAAAGGCTTACTACACATATTAACACATACAAATTAATTCTACTCAATTTCTCAAACCTAGTCTATAACAAGCATATTTGGTCATGTGAAATGTTCTGTCTTCTAGCATAACACTCATTAATTTTCCGATTCCCCTTGGAAATTGTTACTTTGAGCAACTGGCATGGCACTGCTAAAGGGTCATTAGAATAGAATGTCAAACCTGAGTCCATTCAGGCACTCTGGAGATCTAGGAAAGAAGGTCTATGGCTTCCATCCTGTGACTGCCCCTGGGTGAATGATCAAGCATGCACTTCCAAAGTACTGAACTCATCTTCTCCACTTGTGTCCACTCTACAAAACCCTCTGGGAGGTGGGCCTTATTCCTCTCTTTTCATAGATAAGCAAACTGATGTTCAGAGAGGTAAGTCAACTTGCCTAAGATTAGGGAAGTTGGGAAGTGGCAGGACTTGAGTTCTGTTTCCTAAGCTTCCCTGGTCATTCCACCCCAGGTACCTAGGATTTGCAGTAGTGTTAGGAAACTAGCATCACCTGTTTAGTGCTGGATGATTTCCAGGGAGTAAGGATTTTAGGGGTAGAGGCTAACATTAATTTATAATTTACATGAAAACCACTGGACTCTATAGTTGTCATCTCACCAACAGCTACATAAAGACAGTTTTTTTTTTTTTAAGTTATAATATCCCAAAGCACTCCCCTGCCAGGACAGATCTCCAGATTGTTGGTTCACAACCTGGGGGATATAGATCAAAGAATAGAAGTGTCCCTGAGTACCATCCAATCCTGACTACTTAGTAGGCCCCTTCCTTTCCACCATATCTAGAAAATCTTTCCTCTTCTACCAGGAAGTATAGCTGCATATTACTTCTACGACCCCTCAGCTACAACTAGAAAAACCAAAATGATTTTACCAGAGCGTGTCAACAACGCTTAAAATAGAAATATGAAGCAATTACAAGTGACAACCCTCGAACTGCGGTAAGGCTCAAAAGCAATGTTTTCTTTGTCTCAGGAGACAGGTGGGTGCTTCTGTCCTCTGAGGAGGCTTACAACAAGAGATGGGGATTTCAGGAGAGAAAGGAAGAGGACGATTCTTTGGTGTAGACAAATGATAGTCTTGGTTATATGAAAACCATAGATTTATACCAAGAGAAAATAAATCTGAATAAAGGACACAGCTTTCTCCTCCTAAAGAAAGTGCTGGCTTTAATGGCGGGTTCACTGTGTTTTAGCTTGAAGGAATTACAATATGGGAGCATACATGGCTTTGCATGCTAATTAGACTTAATGCCCCAGCAGGAAATCTTTTAGGCTCTGTGAAAAAATCTACACTTAAAATGAACACTTCCTGAGAAAAGGAATACAAAGAACAAGAAGGCTGTGAGTCTTTATAGTAACTTTATAAGATGGTCCCAGGAAAGAGACACCCAAGGAGCCAGAAGGAAAAAGGTGGTCTCCTGACAGCATGCTTCTGAGAGATTCCAGAGTTCTTGTGCAGCAATCATCATGACCAGCCACCCTTGGATCATGGTAGCAGCAGCCTGGCATGGGGGACAGAGAAGAGTGACGCAGACAATGGCCACCTATAGAACCAGAATTCCCACCTCAGAGGTGCTCCCTACCAATGTTATCTCCTCATCAGTTTCTTCATCTGTACAGTGGGGACACCACTGACTACTGCAGTGGGTACAGGAGGATGAAGATGCAAATGAGAAGGAAACAAATTTACTAAAGCCCTTCAGTGGTAATGGTAATGGACTTATAGACTATGGTTATACAGTTCTGCTACTAACAACAACACTTTCTCCTTTAGTCTTTAAAAAAAAAATTCAGAGTAGCATTGGTGTTTATAAAAATCCAGTCTTCCCTTTTCCACATCTTCTATTAAGCTCTGCCTCAGCTAAAATGCCATAGTAGTCCTAACACAAGGCTAATGGCCTTTCCCTCCTTTTTCTCTCTGTTCATATATTTTGGATCTTCAGTCATGAGCAGATCTTTGTTCAATTGTTTGTGTCATCAATTTCATTCATTGATATTACCAATCTGATTGGAGTTTTGGAAGGAAGGACAGTCCTATTCCTATTTCCATCCCCAGCACATGACATAGAAACTAGTGTACAACTGCTGAATAAGGAAGCTTGAATAAATGAATAACTGGAGTATTTATCTAACATCTTGAATAACTGAAGTGTATTACATGCCTCTGAACAGTTCATTCACTCCTTATTCAATAAACAGTATATTACTTGAGTTTTCAAAACACTTTGTACTTGTTTTTCTGTTTTTTTTTCAATTGCAGGACATATTTTCATAATAACAAAATAAATAAAGGCTTAGCCTCAGTTCTGTATAATAACACTCATCCCTTTCCTCAAAAGCTCCCCTCCTGGCTCTGTGTGCTTCTTCTCTAAGGAAGGCAATGTGACTAGACAGATCGGTTCATCCTTCATGCAGATGAAAACAATGTGGCTGGTTTTGCAATTAGTAAAATGACCAAGACACATAACAATGTAAAAAGCACAGGGAGAGTGAGACGGAGGTGGGGAGCACCCCAGGCAGGGCATTGCTTCTCAATGCCACTTGATGCTGTCACAAGGGCATATGGGGCTCTTACACACCACACTGTGCAAAAGAACTTTGCATAAATTAACTATGTATCCCTCATAGCAACTCTCCTCATGTTAAACATAAGGACACTCAAACATAGAAAGGTTAAGTAATTTGCCACAGATGACTCAGTCAGTCAATGGCAGAGCTGGGATTTGAACTTGGCAATGTGGCCCCAGAGTCCCTGCTTACCGGCATGACATTACACTGTCTCTTGAATATGACAGTCTTTAGAGTTCCATTATTATGATCTATATTTTAAAATGGAAAAGCTGATATTCAAAGAGACTGAAACGACCAAAATCCACCAGCTCACATGAAGGAGCATACAATTCAAAATGAAGTCTGCTTGAATTCCACTTGATTTTCGCTATACTACTGGGGCCTCCAATATGATATATTCTATCCTTCTTATAAGTTTAGTGGAAGATGATTCATTACTTTCTATGCTGAGCATCTTGCTCTCAGCTCTACTATTGAATACCAAGCTGTAATATTACTTGTGAAGAATTTATCTGGTCTTTTCCTCAATATGGAAATGAGATTCTCGATAACCAGAGCTCACCGAAGTCAACTCCACTCCACAAATGTTGATTTGTTGCCGGCTGGATGCCAGGTACCATACGAAGCAAAATGAACTGAATGTAGTTTAGCCTGTGAGGTGTTCACAGTCCTTACTGAAAACATTGGCCCTCACACATGGAGACAGATTTGGGAAGAAAAGCCCAAAGCCATAATCCACTAGTACACCTTCTGGATGTAAAATTGTAGCCAGAAGGGTTTACCCCATCAGAAAAGCAAAGAAACCTGTGCTATTGGTGGCTAGTTGCCTAGAAGTGGGTCTAAAGGGCCTGAGTTCACTTTGTGAACACAGCTCTCAGGAGTGCACCAGCAATAACACCTGTGTCTCATGGCCACTCTTCTCTCCTCTCTTGGGATAGGGCTAGAGAAAACACCTCAGCCACTCTCTCCAGGTTTGGCACCATCGTTACTTTATTATTTACACGTTATTTCCTATTCCAGTTCTCAACACTCCCCCCCAATTTTCTATTGTGATTATTTAATTCTACGATGTCTATTATTATCATATTTTGTAAAACCTTCGTAGAAGGAGAGTAAATCATTATTACTATTGCTATCTTAGGCACCTTCTAAAATCAACTGATGTATCTTTATATGACTTCTTTCTTATCTACTTCCCAAAGGGTTTTGAAGGGGCTTACAGTAAAATGCACTAAAGCACTGAGCCCAAAGAAAGAAACTGAGGCATAAAATAAACATTAGGGAGGAAGGGAGGTATAGACATACCCCAAACCAGAGCCCAGTCACAGTAATAAGCATTTAATTTACAATGAAGATTTCTAGGCATCCCTAGAATGATCACTTAGAAGGCCATCACGTCAATCAGTGTTATTACAGTTAAGAGCTCTCTGCCCACTATTTAAAAAATAAGAATGTCTCTGTATTTTTCCAATGGCAACTTACTACATTTTCTTTAGTGCCCTGGATGGGGTGAGATGGCCACTCAAAAAATTTCCCCAGCAAGATGACTTGGTGATATGAACACCTCTAAGCCCCACACAATCATTCCCCTTGGGCCAGAGTCCATGCGTGCTCACATAATAGCCTGATGTGCTGTCCAGATCCCTTGAAAGCACTATTTTTAGCAACATGGCCATATGGCACACAGTCCAGAGTAACTGCGTCTCATTCCACCTGATTTTCTTTTCAACAGGACCAACTTAATTAAAAGGGGCCAACAAATCCTCAGATCAAATTCCTGCTTTGACTGTAAAACCCAAGGAAGCGACATTTTAAAGAAACCCCTTTGGAATCCTAGAATGAAAGGCACCAGAGGCAGGTGATTGAAATGACTGATCTCCACCTGTCCTGCCTCTGTCTGCCAAAGGAGGCTGGGACGAGGACAGTCTGCAGGCACAGCAGAGGAGGCCTGAGCTGGGAATGAGAACAGCAAAGCTGACAGCTGTGCTTTTCTGCACCGAGCACCCTGGGAAAAATCAACGCTTGGGCAGCCCTGCTGCCATCTGTGGAGTTTCTACAGCAGACAGGTTATTTATAGAAACTTGTTTGTGCAAAGCCAATATTTACCTGTCGGGGCTGTCAAAATTTACAATTCATCTGTGCCATTAGCCTGCTGTTTCCCTGTCAATAATGGAAATTTCCATCACTAGGAAGGAAGACTGGGACAGCTATAAGGTCTACACTGCCCTCCCAGTAGGTGAGAGAATGAGTGGTACTCATGGGTACAGGGTAAATGCATCTGTCACCCAAGTGGCCACTGGATCCTCCTGCTATGCTATGCTGTGACAAAGAGTTGTCAGGAAAAAAATTGGAAATTTCCCAATCGCTTCTTTGTGGTTGAATTTCCAAAGCCAAAATCAGAATGGCAATTTTTGTGACAACCTCTGTGTTTGTGTTGCTCTGTGCCTTCCAAAGGGAGACTGTTATCTACAGTAAGAATGAGGGTTGTGTGGTTCTCCATACAGACCCGCTTTCTTCTTAAACCATCAGGATCCTCCATTTTTCACTGAAAACAGTCATCTCTTCTACCTTTCTGATGATTCTCTTCAGTGCTGTGTGACTTCTTTTTTTTTTAGATTAGAAAATATAGTTTATTTAGAAAGCAAATTAGCATGAGAGAGAAAGAGGAGATTCACCTCCCCAAGGTAGGGGAGGGGGCCAAAGCTTAAGAAAACATGGCCTGGCCATAGCTCAAAAAAGCACATGGCCACACCACAGCTTATCAAGGCAATGGCCCTGTGTGACTTCTTTTGCATGCCTCTTAAATGCAGGTCCTCAGTCCTGGGCCCTCTCTCTCTTCTCCCTCTCTACCTTCTTCTATTCAAATGACTCACAATTTTACCTAATGTTTGGAACTCCAATTTCTCCAGTCCACCTCACTCAAGTTTCGTCTCTAGACTCTAGCTTTGAGCAAGACACTATCTCCATTTGGCTGTGCCCAAAGCACCTCACATTTGGTTCATCAGCTAGGGTCATCTCCATTCTCCCAGTCCAGGCATGCTTTTATTTTCACATTCTCTATCTCAACTGGAGGTGCCAATATCCACCAAAAAATCATCCTCCACTTATCATTCTCCAACTTATTCTCAATCGAATTCCATCAACCACCCAAGTCTGTTAATTCCACATCTTTTGATGCTATTCTCATTTTTGGCCACTACCTTGAATCAGGCCCTTATCATCCCTTGCATGGATTAGGCAACAGCCTTCAAATCTTGTGTTTTTCAATCCAAAGAGTTCTCTTTCTAAAGTACATATCTGAGCATGTCTCTCCTTGGTTTAAAATGTTTCTGTAGTCTTCAACAATCTTAGGTCAAAGCCTGTAATCCATTAGCAATTTATCCAAGTCCCTTCCTCAGCTGACCAGGTTCAGCTTAGCCACTGCATTTCTTGCCCTTTTTCTACTCATACTCTGACTAGTGGCCTGGAAGTATCCTCCTCTCCTCTGGCCTCCACACAGGAGACCACTGCCCTTACCTAGAATGCCCCACAATCTCCCTCATTCCCACCTCGTCCCTGCCCTGGGGATTCTTTTCCTGGATGACTCTCTGTACTCTATTATGATGTAGCTCAAGTATATTTAACTAAATAAAACAGTAAAATTCATAAAAGTAGAGTTCAAATGACCTAAGATGAGCAAACACTTGTCTATAATACACATAGCCAAGTGAGCTATAGTGTGTTCCTTAACTTATGATCTCCAAATTCTATGATAGCTTCTAGCATATAGTAGATGCTTAATAAATGTGGTTTGAATAAATAAATGGTGAAAAGCATAACTAGAATCAATAGGTTTTTGACTTTATATAAAATATGTATCTTAGGGTAGCCTACAAGTACTTCAGAGGTCAAACAATTGGTTCTGAAAATCATTTGGGGGCACAGACTATGTGGGTTTGGAGACCTGCTTCTTCCACTGATGGGGAAGATGAGGAATCCTAAGGCAACATGCAGGACCCAAGTTCACATAATTGTGTGCAGAAGATGCCAGACTCCTTCAGCTGAACTTTGGAGCAAGGAAAAGATTGATCATTTAGTTAGAATGCCATCTATGTACTAGGTACTTTGCATACATTGTCATTTTATCCTTACAAAGATTCTACAAAGTAAATCATGTTTTATCTCTCTTTTACAGACGAGGAAACCGAGGTTCTGAAAAACTAACAGACTGTATACATTCATACAGCTACTAACCCTCCTAAGGACAGTAACTCCCTCCATACCACAACAATATACTATTTATTAAACTCACCAGTGAGGTTTAAACCATTTTAGATTACTTCATTTTTTCCCTCAATATAATCCTATGTTTAGCTCCTTCTTATGAAGAAGAAAATTGAGAGTTAGGACTCAGACCCAGTTTCCACTGTTCCTAAATTCATGCCCTTAACCACCAACTTGTATCAAGATGCAAATTCATATCTTAGAGGCCAGGTGTGTGGCTCTTGCCTGTAATTTCAGCACTTTGGGAGACTAAGGTAGGAGGATTGCTTGAGCCCAGGAGTTTGAGACCAGCCTGGGCAACACAGTGAAACCTCGTTTCTACAAAAAAACACACACACACATACACACACCCAAAAATTAGCTGGCCATGGTGGCACATACCTGTAGTTCCAGTTACTAGGGGAAGCTAACACGGAAGGATTGCCTGAAACCAGGAGTTCGAGGCTGTGGTAAGTTGTGATCATGTCACTGCCCTACGACCTGGGCAACAGAGTGAGACTATGACTTGGAAAAAAAGATCCTATCTTTAGGGCTTCCCGCCATACTGCAGAGTCTCTAGGACAAGTTCCCTGCAGAAGGCACTGCTTATTCACTCCTTAAAACTCTCCTAACACTTTGATTTTTGTCCTATCATAGAGGCATATTCCTCAGTCTACCTTACATGATGAACTATAAGCCCCATAAGGACGGAGACCACCTCTTATTTCCCTGTGTCTCCCCCACATCATTTTGTCTGGTGTCTTGCCCATAGATGGAGGGCAATAAATATCTGTTGAGTTTCAGGGAGACTCACACAAGAGCTGGAGTTACAGGCAGAATTTCACTGAATTTTCTCATCTAGTTCCTCTGAAGGCAGACTAGCTGAAGAGCAAGCAGCCTTTCCCTATGTGCATGGTCATATCCTCTCTAGGTGGCGGGTGTCAGACCATGTTTTCTTGCTCTGTCCTCCTCATATGGTCTAGCCAAGGTTTCTTCAACCTCAGTAAAATTGACATTTGGGCCAGATAATTCTATGCTGGGAGGAGGGTGTCCTGTGTATTGTAGGATATTTAGCAGCATCTCTGGCTTCTACCCATTAGATGTCAGGGGCTCTCTACTTCCATTCAGTTTTCACAAACTATTTCCAGACATTGCCAAATACCCTCCTCTCCACTTTATGGCAAATCCCTCTCTGCATTTGAAAACAACTGGTCTAGCCCCATGCCAATCACAGATAATATAAACATCTTTCCAAAGCAAATCCCCCAAGTCCCATGGCTAAAATGATTCTGCTGGATCAAATTTTCGATTCAGATCATGGCTTTTTTGGTTGGAGTTCCCAAGTTCCATGCTCTTCCCATTTAAGCATTTAAGGAAATGCTTAAACATTTCCTCTACAGTCTACCAGTGTATCACAACACTTTTTCCAGAATTTAAATCTAGAAGATGCAGTCATCTACATATCCCAAGCACACAGTAAATGAGGGACAAGTACTATGCAAGACGTACCACCTACAAGGCACCATGCATGGACGATTGGGAGATGACCAACTCCAGCCTGGCTGGATTGACTGGCACGCTCCTTACTGACAGGTGTGAGACACAGGGGTGTGGTTTCCTTCAGCCTTGTGAGCAAGACTCAGGAAGTGAGCAGCCCACAGTAGCTTTTTATGTAACCAGCCCACCTTCTCTGCAGGAAGTGAGAAAAGTTTAAAATCTGTTTTCCTTCCATTCCCTCTTGCAGTTCACTCTTCACAGCGGGTGGCCAAGCAAAGGGTCACTAACCACTGAGCCACAGATATCTCCAATTTCCTCCTTTGCCCCTGGCAACTCCTGTCTTGGCTTCTGCCTTTTGGTTCAACCCTAGTGGATTCTATGGTTGTCTGTGCTTCATGGCTCCAGGCAATTTATCTCTCTTTTTCTCCTCTTCTCCTTTCTAAGGTGAAAGTAACAGGTATACACCTCTAATCAAGGCTGGGGGCACTGACTCAATTCTTTCTAACAGGAATACTGCTTTCCATGCAGACATAGTCACCTAGGTATTCCTCAGATGTTCGCTGCACACAAGACATCATGCTATAGGGGCAGAGGCCTTATGAAGGCAATGATCTCTCCATCTATCCAGTTACTCTAGCCAGACACCAGAAAGTTAGTTATGATTCACCACCTGCATCACCAACCCTACCCCCTCCAACCCATCAATGAGCTTTCTTGACCTTTCTAAAACATATCTCAGAATTTATTCCTTACCTTCATCCTCACTGTAGAGTCTCTAGGACAAGTTCCCTGGGTCCAGGCCACCTACATCTACTGCTTGGACCAGTGTATCAGCCTCCTGCCTGGCCTCCCACTTCCACTCTTAAAGCCATTCCTATCTATTCTGGACTCAACAGTAGAGATCATCTCAAAAAGGAATCCAGGTCGGTGCATGGCATTGCTTAAAATGCTTCAAGGACTTCTCACTTTAACTAGAATAAATCCAAATCCTACACCTTGGTCTACAAGCCCTTGCATGACTTGACATCTGCCCAAGTAACCAACAGCATTTTCACCCATTCTTCCCCTCATTTGGCTCTGGCCAAAATGGTCTTGTCTTCATTCGGTTCCTTGAACAAGCCTAGTTCTTTCTCATCTTTGCTCGTCTGCCTGGAATGTACTTTCCTTCACATTTATCTACCTTCTTTCTATCACATAGTTGCATGCTAAATCAGTAGTTCTCGAACTGGGGAGGACATCAGAGTCACCTGGAGGGCCTACCTAGGGTCTCTCAAGAATCAGAGACTAAAGTAAGCAAGTCTAGATAAGGTCTGAGAATTTACATTTTTAGCAAGCTCCTGGGCAGTGCTGATGGTTCCAGGGTGCATAGCCTTCTCTAGTCACACTCTTCAAAATAGGGTGCACCTACCCCTAGAGATTATGTCTTTGCCTCTTTTTATTTACTTCATAGCACCTTTTACTCTTGAGACCATTTTGCCTTGTTTGCCCTTTTGTATTGCTTTTGCATGTCTTCTCTGCTAGAAAATTCCATGAAGTCAGAACCAAGTTTCTTTGGGTCAGCATTATGTCTCCAATGACTAGTGCAGACCTGGCACACAGTAGGTACTCAGTAAATAATTACTGAAGAATGACTAAATGGAGGGGGTTTTAAGGACCCCGAGCAAGGGACTTTAAACTCAAAGGCCCCTATATGGAAATCAGGAAGTAGATTAGAGAGGGAGCTGACTGAGAAGCAGGGAGGGAGGTCTGGGCCCCAGCAGGTTGTCTCCAGATAGGTGAGGGGCAGTGACTGATGAACAGCTGTGTCATGCTGGCAACTCCATACCAGATAGATGCTCAGTGTCACGGTGAGGCCCAGCTCCACTCCTGGGGGCTGCCACTGAGCTCAATGTAGAACACAAATCCCGAGAAGAAACTTCGAGAGGATTCAGACAGGTTTGAAAGGAAATCAGTCAAAGAGGCCATCAGAGGCCCTTTAATTTACTGTTCTGCTTGGTAACCTCTTAGTGATCTTTCCATGTACCCACGGGCCAAACACAGCACCTGGCCACAGGAGGTGAGAGAGAGAGATGGAGCAGGCGATAAAGGAATGGTGGCATTTTAATGAATGCCTGAGAGAGCAAGCAGGGTGTGGAGATGCAAGTGGTAAAAGATGACACTAATGAAACTTATCCAGCTGTGCAGTTTAAGTGATTAATGCCCAGCACAGAGAAAATGTTTGATTAATAAGGCAGCACTTCCATATCATCGCACCAACCTTCTGAGGTGTCCAGGTATCGGGACACTGTCAAGCAAGGTTCAATGAAATAGAAATCACTCTAGACTCAGTAATGAAAATGTATGGAGGGAAAGTGGGAATTATAATGATGCCT
Organism: Carlito syrichta; assembly: GCF_000164805.1. Taxonomy (NCBI): domain Eukaryota; kingdom Metazoa; phylum Chordata; class Mammalia; order Primates; family Tarsiidae; genus Carlito; species Carlito syrichta. The sequence continues at coordinate 678,289 of NW_007252178.1, read as the reverse complement.
TTTAAAAAAGAAAGGGAGAAGGGAGAAAAAAAACCTCAACACATTCTTTTCCATCACAGAGTCTCAAGAGAGGTCCATTACATAAGAGAAATTCTACTCATGTCTGAATAGCTGAGGAGGGAAAAATACACCGAGAGCATAGAAGGACTAGAGCGGCCTCTGTTCTTGGAGGAGACAGATCTCTTCATTACTCTCAAAATATTTCTTAGGGGCCCCAGAGGAAAGTGAAAGACTCTCAGGACATTTCAACATAGTGAGGTCAGGGTACCAAATGATGAGAGATACTGCTCTCTTGACATGAAGATCGATATCACACAAGAGCCTCCCAATTGATTGTACAAATATTTTTAAACCTGCAGCTAAAGTCTAAACACCCAAATTATTACAATCTCTAAGACGTGTGTTCATTAGACAAGTACATTACATTCCATGTAATTAAGTTAGAAGGAATACACAAGCAATATTTTTAAAAGTGATCTCTAATCCTAAAATCTATAGAAAACCACTCTTAGAAATTGTGGTCCCTATCTTTCTAAATTTTTTGTTTGTTTGTTTTTTCTAAGAATGGTTTTAGTATTATATTGTACACACTATTTTAAAATATTTTTTAATGTAACAACATAAACACTTTTTCTATATAAATAACAATGCTTATAGATCATCACCTTTAAGGACAACATGGTTTTTAATGTATTTAACTGTTCTCCTGTTGTTGAACACATGACAATTTGAGCCTGAATAAAATGAATCCACTGAGAGTGTGGATTCTCGTGGGTGTGTATGTTTTACACGTTGCTGAGTGAATTAGACTAGATTTCACTCTTCCTGCTCCAGTCCTGGTACAGCATTTAGGGTATGTGTGTTGGTCATTTCAATAGGAATTTTGGAAGGTGAAGAATTAAACGTTTCAATCCAAATTACCATCTTCAATCAGAAGCAAATAGTCCTTTAGTGAAAATTGAAAGACTGCCTTCTGCTCTCAACTCCATGCCTAAAACTTTGACCCTCACGCCAACTCCTAGGCAGGCTTTCCAAAGACACTGCTGCTGCTCAAAAGAGCATCAACACACACGTTTCCAGAAGGCAAGAGCTCCATGTGGTCTGGACAGCAGACCCCATGCAGCAGGCTCCCACAGAGCTTCAAACACCATGCTGCCTAGCTTCATCTTCACAGCGATGCTGCAACCTGGGTGTGGCTGACATCCTCATTCACAGTTGAGGAACCAGAGATGGGGAATAAGGGAGATGTTGGAGGTCACAGAACCACTAAGGATCAGAATTAGGGCTTTGGCCAAGTGTTTAGGGCTCCTTCCACTTCATGGCATGTGTCCCTTGAGGCAGGGGCATGGAAAAAGTGGTGGGAGGAGAAGGGGAGGTTTTGGAAGGCAGTTAGACTGATTGCCACCCAGCTCCACCACTGCTAGATGAAGGGTCAACGTGATAGGAAGGAGTAGAAGGGACACCAAGGGTTTGAGCATTTGCTACTTTTGGGAGAGGCTCATAGCAAGCAAAGTAATCCTGTCTTCAACCCTCTGCAGGAGTTCAAAAACGCTAGCGCCCCCTTTATTTGGAGCAAAAGAGTAAGGCCAATCTCACCTGTGTCTGTCAGAGAGGACCCTCAGAGGCTCAACAAGAGGTGTCTGTACTTTCTTTCTCTCAGAAGGAGAGAATCTGGGGTTTTATTAACAGGTTGGACATTTTCTGGTCTGGTTTTATTGAAAGGACACATCTTTTAAGATCTTTTAGGACAGTTTCTCTAAAACTAAATTACCTCCTTTGGAATCACATAGGATGCTTGCACAAAATGCAGATTTTTAAACCCTATCCCAGTCCTACAGAATCAGAAATTCTGGAAGCAGGTCCCAAGATTTGACAATTTTATGAGCATATCAGGTAAAAGATGTTTCTGGATCCCAAGGCTTGAGAACCATTCAACAAACCATTCATTCCACAACTTGTGACCTTGAGGCTGTAACAAAGTTAAATTCACAAAGTACACCAACAGATCAGGATAACTATCAGTTCCCATTTCTACAGTGCTCTATGGCACACAGAGGAGTTTTCTTGTACTCCACACATGGTACCTTATGGGTCTCAGAATAACTCATCACCTCCTCCTACCCAGAGAGCTCACATAACTTTAGCCTAAGGTTAAATAGCTTCTAACTGGTCACACTAGGACACCCCTCTCTTGGTTCAAACCCTCTGCTTCTTTTTCTTTTTTTCCTCTGCTTCTTTTTCTACAGCATCTTATCTTCCTTCGTCCTCACCACTACTCCTCTTGGCTCCCAGTAACTAAAAGATAAAGAATCATTCTCAAGAACAAATTCCAGAGTAAATGTACTTGGAAAACAACATGCGAAGCAGGTGTAAAACCTTTCCTCATGAAAACACCTACCAGATGAATTATTTAGACACAACATAGAAAAACGGTCCAATTATTTCCATATAATAATCTGATTCCTGAATGTCTCAGCATACGTATGTACCAAATAAAAAAGAATGTTCTCCATAATAGCCTGGAAAAATGTACACGTCTTTTTTTTCTTACCTTAAGTCTGTCAAAGGTAGGATGCCAGGAAGCCCAGAGTATTTCTTGCATATAAGAAAGACTCCATTCACCACAGGCTTCTTTCTGCCCCTTGCTACCTCCCCAGGGTCACAAAGGCTACCCTCCTCATGCTTCCAGTCCTTTGCTCAGGCTGCTGCCTCATCTTTGAATTTCCTCTCTGATGCTCCCTGCCCCATTCCTAACCAAAATGGGTGGTCAATTCTTAATTATCTTTCAAAGCTCAGTTCATACATCTCCATTCTTCTTCTTCATAGGTTCCCAGATCTCTCTCCCTCACTCCCCAACTCTTTACCCTCTCCCAAGAAAACAAACTGTTCTCACTCCTCTATTTAAGTCTAATGCTAAAACAAAAGTTATTGAATTACATGCCTCTCTCCTCTGCTAGACGGTTTGGTGCTTTAGACGACCCTCTTTTTTATTTTTATAGCTCTATCCCTTAGTACAGTGCTTGATGCAAAATAAGTGTCCAGTTCAAAGATACTTATTTCAATATCGGTTCCCTTTCTAAAAACCTTCACTTGTCTAGGGTGTCCTCAAGGCTACAGAAATTTCTTGGAGGTTAGATAGGTGTGCTTCTTGCTCCACCTTTCTGCTTCCTGATCACCATCCTTTCTCTCCCCCAACTCCCCTGCCCAGATCCTTTGAGGCATCTGCCATCACACTGTAGCACACTCTGCCTCTCTTCTGTTATTTAGTCTCCTCTTGGCCATGCCATAATTCATTGATGATTTTCTTACTTCTCCTTTTCTTTGTCAGGACAAAAGCTATAATTCCCTTCAGAGTCTACATTTGCCTTCTCTTTTTTGAAAAAAAAAAAAATTAAGTCAGTAACTCTGAAAACAAAGTCTTGCTCTCTTCTAAATCTTTGTATTTTAGACTCATATGCCATCAGATCAATCCATGTGTTATATGTTTATAAAGGACAGTTCTGAAATAGGCTAGATTGTACATAGGGAAAAAAGGTCATTTTATTCAACAAGTTTTCTTTTATAGCTCAAAAATGCACCCAGGTATACATGAAAACGAATTAGACTTTAAAAGGCTACCAAGTGATGCCATCTTGTGACAGCTTGTAATGACAAAGGTTTTTAGCAGTTGTTGGAAAGACTTATCATCAAAAGTATGTTTTTCCTATGTAAAAATCACCAGTTGGGAGATTTTTCAATGACTGCTTTTAAATGGGAAAAGTGAGAAAGCTGAACCTAATAATAATGTAAATGATGAGTGGTCTATAGGCTTGATTATAATGCAGGAAGAAGTGGCAAGAAATCATTAGCTGCAGTGGGTATCCAACGCCCTTGCCCGATAACTACTCCTCTGGTGGTCTGAGTTTCCCAAGTCCAAAATGTTCAGTGGCAAGCAGAGAAAAATAACATTTCCAAGTTATGTTCCAGGGTAATGTCAATTTCCCACAAACTGTGATCTCCCCAAGAGATAGCCAAAGCTATTTAAGGGCTGACAGCCTTGTTTCTGGAGAGGATGGCACCAGCTCTTTTCCAATGTAAATATGAAGTGCTCCCCATGAAAACAGTGTTTGTTGAAGCATTCACCCAACCTGGTAATTCTTAAATACATTCAGGCAAAGACCCCAATCACTGCTTGGTGATTTTTCAATCTAGAGAAAGTACGGGGTAATTGAAATATGGTTTGGTATGTAACGGTATGGTTTCTGGAAACCTTGAGATTACCCAGATTGAGGCAAAATCCCTGTTGCTCTACAGTCCTAGCCAGACTCCCTCTTCCTGGCCTCTAAAGAGTCCTCATGGTGCCCTGGGCTTCTGGTGCAATTTCCACTCTCCCTCCTCTAGTCCCTCCCACCTTATCATGGAAACCACCAAAGAGACCAATGCCTTTCCCAACAAGTTGCTACGTTTAGTGCTGAGTATCCCATTCTCTTCAAGATCTCATGAGGTTGTTTGTTTTTTTCTTTTCAGTACATTTGAGTTCCTTGTAGATCCAAGAAGTTAGGCCTTTGTCAGATATGGAATTGGCAAATACTTTTTCCCAGTCTGTGGGCTGTCTCCCTGCTCTCTTGATGGTTTATTTGGCTTTGCAGAAGCTTGTCAGTGTGATAAGGTCCCACTTGTCTATCTTCTCTCTTATGACCTATGAGTTTCAGGTTTTGTTAAAGAATTGGATGCCATTTCCGATTTCCATGAGGGTATGTCCTTCATTTTCTAAGTTCTTATGGTTTGAGGTTATACATTTAGGTCTCTGATCCATTTAGAGTTAATTTTTGTGTATGGGGATAGATAGGGGTCTTGTTTGAATCTTCTGCATGTGGTTAGCTAGTTTTCCCAGCACCATTTACTGAATAGGTTCTCCTCTCCCCAGTGGTACGTGGTGGAGGCTTTGTCAAAGCTGAGTTGGTTGAGAAATTGAAGTTTTGCTTCTGGAATCTCAATTCTATTCCATTGGTCTATATGGGGGGGGCAGGGAGGGGAAGGGAGGTGGGATCAACAGTAGTCAATATCTGTCGGGGGACAGGGGGACACCCCTTACCAACAAGGGTGCCTGAATGATGCATATCTGTATACTCAACCCTTAGCTGTACCCCACAATTTTAAAATAAAAAATATGTTAAAAAAAAAAGATCTCATGGAAAGCAGCCCTGTTACACTTCTCATTCCCACATACCTCAGTCAGAAGCAAGAGCCCAAGGCTCCATCCAGCTTAACCCACAACACACAAGCTCTCGCAGATCTATAAATTCAAAGGCTCTGCTCACCCCCTAATATAAGCTCTTATCCCCCCTTGCCCCAACATCATCAAATCTTTCCAGGGTGCCCTAGGACTTCAGGGCCTATAATCAGTAAATTCTCCTGTTTCTTCTCCAAGTATTTGCTTCTCTTTCTTGCTCTGACAGACACCTAGCTGACTTTCTAGGCAATTGCAATTCTCCTGCAGCCTGCCTAAGTTTTTCCTCCCACACTCTTGGTATTACTGGTCTTGGAGACCAGATAAGTGTATTTCTTGCTCCCCATTTCTGCTTCCAAACCACCACCCTTTCTACCCCTAACCCTTCTGCCCAGTTCCTTTGAGATGCCTGCCATAAGACCATGCTACCACTATCTCTTCTTATGTTATTTACCCACTTCCTGGCCACACTGTAATTCACTGAAACTTTTCTTACTCTTCTTTTTCTTCATCATCATTCTTAGTAATTGCAATATCCCCACAGACAGCCCATCCAATGTCTAGCTTCTCAGTTCCATGACCTGTTCAATCCAAGGATATTGTTCTTGAAAATTTCTTAAACCTACCCTTTGCTGTGACTGTACCCTAAACTTGGTCAGTGCCAATACAGAACCATCATTGAGGTCTAAGTTTATAAACACCACCTAGTGTCTTTCCAATCAAGTCTTTTTAGTATCCCCCAACCCAAGAGTTCTTTGATGCTACTGTGACTTTTGACATTTCCATCTTTTCCTCATCTATCACATCACTTATGTCTTCACTTTTCTCTCTACCTAACTTCTATCCCATTATAATTATAATCACTCCTTCTATATTCACTCCCAAATCCCCAGCAGCTGTTCCCTCCATCATATTTGCTTAGGAAAACCAACCTTGCTCAAATCTATTTTCTGCCTCCACCCACTGGAACAGCCAACAGCGAACAGGCTGGAGAAAAGCATACAATGGTGCTGTTTGGTCTCATTTAAAATTTATGACCTTAACTAACAAGTGAGTTCTTAGTTCTGTTTGAAAATCTTATTGTATTTTCCTAGTTGATTCACTCTTCAGATGACTATTTTACGATTTCTGTTCACAAACCTCCAGAGTCCCTTCCTGTCTCATCATGTTTTCATCAGATAACTTTGATGATCATTTAACTAGAAACTAAAACCAATCACAAGAGAACTTCTGTAATCAGGCAGTAAATCAGAGCCAAAGCTGCTCTCATCATGGGCATCAATGACCTCCATCAGGCCAAATCTGATCATTTACAATCTTCATTTCACAGTAGTATTTGAAACAGCTAATTATTGCCTCTTCCTATAGTGTTTTTCTTCTCTTGGCACTTATAACACTACATTTGTGCCTTCCTACCTCCTAGCATCTCTTTCTCACTTTCCTTTGCTAGGTTTTTCTCATATTCCTAACCTCTAACTATTGGAATGCCATGGTTTCAGTCCTTGGACTTCTCTGTCTCCACTTCCTCCTTAGGTGATGTGATCTAGTACCATCTGTGTGTGGACAATTTCCAAACTATATCCTCTAGCCCCCACACTTTGCTATGAATGTATCCTAAACCTTGTCACTGCCAACACAGAACCATCGCTGAGGTCTCAAGTTTATGAACACCATCTTGTATCTTTCCAATTCACTCTTTTTAGTATCTCCCATCCCAAAAGTTCTTTGATCCTTCTGTGACTTTTGACATTGCTACCTTTCTTCACATTGGCACTTGGGTGTTCATCAGACATCTCACAGTCAACAGGTCCAAACTCAACTCTTTTTCCCGCTTCCCTCACCTATATCTGTTCCTCCCTCAGCATTCCTCATCTTCATTAACGATGCCAGTCAAAATCTAGAGTCGTATTTGACTTCATTCATTCTCTCCCACCCAACTGCCCATCTACCATACTCAGTGTACCCTCAGCTAAACCTTTAAAAAAATCCTCAGCACGTGCCTACCCTTCTCATCTCCTACCCTTCCACATTAGTCTAGGCCACTTTCACCCCTTACCTGATTTGCAGCTGTACCTTTCTCATTTGCCTCATTTTACCTTCACTGCCCTGCAGTCTCAGAAGTCTTTTAAAATCTGGCAGATCATGGTGCTCTTATGCTCAAAATCTCCAATGGTTCCTTGCCTCACTCAAAACAAAGGTCAAAGTCTTGACCATGGCCTACAAGGTCCTGAAAATTCTGCTCCCTGGTTAGTGTTGGGGCTCAAAAAACAATATCCCACAGTATGGTGCTTTGACAGGCTGCATACTTTTAACTTAAGCAGCCTCACAATGAAGGTCTCTTTGACCTTCTCCCATCCCCATCTCTTGTCTCTTTCTTCCATTCCCCTCTGAAGCACAGGAAGGTGTTTTTCCTGAAGTTCCCTAGGGGAAATTACCAGATAAAATGCAATTTCTTGAGCCCCTTCTCTAAAAACTCTTCAAACAGGGAAAGTAACTCCCAGGAAAGAAGGCCAAAGTTGACACCACACCCAGAACCAAGAAGAACCTCAATCCCAGTCTACAATCTATTCCTCATGCCCATCCATCTCCCCCCAAAACCATTTGCTCTTCCTCTAAAAATACCTATAGACCCTACTTCCCTCTGCCCAATGAAGAAATATATATATGTTTCTGAATCCTCACTTTCCTGTGATGCCCCCATGCACATAATAAATTTGTTTGCCTTTTCTCCTGTTAATTGGTCCACTGTCAGTTTATTTCAACAGAGTCAATTATCAAACCTTCGGAGGGCAGAGGGGAATTTTGTTTTGCTCTAACCCTATCTCTCTGATTAAATTTCCTAACATGCTCCTCCTTGTGCATTGTCCTTCAGATATAATGACTGACTTGTGTTTTAAAATTCTGTTTATTTTTTTTTATTCCTTGCTTTTTTTTTTTTTTTTTTAAACACACCAAGCTGGCTCCCACATCAAGTCCTTTAAGGCCTGTTCATCTCTCTTTCTGGAATGTTCTTTGCAGGTATAGTTCTGTAGCTCTCTCTTCACAGCTCAAGTGTCACCTTCTTGGAGAAACACCCATGAGCACTATGACTAAGTCCTTACCCTACTCAAACCCCTTAATCTTCTTTTTTTCCCCATGACATTGTTACTACCTGACAATATTACATATCCATCTATCTATGTAAAGAGTTATCTACATCTTAAGATTTAAGAAATAAGCAACTGAAAATGATAATTTGAAAAGGCAGTTTGAAGATTCCTTGAACTCCACTTTGATGAAGATCAGTGCTACTCAATGTATGGTTATAGATTAGTGTTAATTCGTGAACTGTTTGAGACTAGTTAATAATATTAAAAGAGCTTGCCTGAAATGCAAATCAATTCACAGCTTCCTTCATTGAGAAAGTCTTACCAAGGAAAAGTCATGAACTGAATCCATCAGTGTGCTTGGTGACACAGTTGTTTCACATTGTGATGCAAGCTCCTTAATCTGTTGCAGACCAGTTACAAGAGCTCATGGACCAGCATTTTGAATAACATTGATGTAGATAATTTAGCCCAGTCTTTCCTGTAACTCTTATACCTACAGTTTTGAAAACTATTTTAATTTCTCAACATACCTAAAGACAATTATGAGGAAGTGTGCTTTTTTACTTGTACACACACATACACATGATATATACATTAATAAAAACTTTGGAATGTATGCATTGATGCTATGTATCAAGGGTGATGAAAGAGGAAGATATGTACATTACACTATATATAGCATGATAATTGGTTAGCTCAGGTGCGCTAGGAATGAAAAAGGTATTCTCTGCTATTACAAGCCACCTTCAGGAAAGGGATCAAATTTCTCCTTCCCTTACACCTTCTCAGAGGAGTATGCTACACAAAACTCTATTCTTAATCATGTAAGCATTCACTCAGTAGATATTTATCCTGTGCCTACCATGAACTTGGCACTGGGGACACAGTGTGAACACAGTGTGAACAAGATAGACAAAAATTCTGTCTTTGTGGAAATTACTTTCTAGTGGAAGAGACAGAAAGAAAAGCAATCAAAGTTGTTTTAAAATCTAATCCTCTATTTCTCAGAAGTGATATTAATAGTATTAGTGACCATACGGGGTATCTGTTTACATTTATGTAGTATGAAAATTAGGGAATTTTAGTCCATTTAACTACTTTAAGAATAGTGAGACATGAGATTTAAAAGAAATAAAATGAAATGCTATGATTCTCAGTTTTACAAAAGTGCTTTTCTGAAAACTTCATCATTAATCCCAAGGAAACATAACTGTTCAAAATAACCTAAAATGTAAGTTAAAAGGAAAAAAAAGAGTTTAACATAGTGCTTTTTACCTTTGTCTTTTTTTTTTTTTTTGGTGGGGGCTGGGGGATACTATATAGTCACAAACATAGTGCTTTAATACAATTCAAACAAACACCCTCTTGTGCCTCTGTCCCACCAAACAGTACTTGCTACCCTGAACCTTTAACACAGCCAGGCATGTAAGTAGTATGTCCTACAGTCAGTCTTTAATTGCAACTACCTGCTTAGCATTAGCAGAAAAGAAAAAAATCCTGACTCAGCATGAAAAGCTTTCCTACCTCAAAAATTGTGTTACTTAATTAAATTAGGCTTCCCAAATGGAAATGATCTTCTAATCTATACTTGCAAATATGCTGCTCTTTGGTGAAATGCTTTTAAATTTTTTCCAAAAATAACCACATTGTGCTGGATAATTTTAGGCCATGACTCAGGGAAGTTTCTACTGCAGCTGGCCTCCTGCCCTAATGTCAGCTTCAAGCAGGCCAGTGCTTCCTCAGGGCCCATCCTGGGACTCATGAAGGGCCCAGCTGCTTAAACTGTTATCACAGGGGGCAGGTGTAGGAAATACAGATTTTCAGGCCTCAGCCTCAGAGATTTGATCCAGAAATGAAGGCCTATACGTCAAGATGAGGAGTTTGAAGTGTATCTAGAAAACAAGGTGGAGCCATTAAAATCTTTGAGGCAGAGTGTCGCATCACCAGATTGACATTAAAATGAAGTATGGAAGATGAATTTGAGTGGGAGCCAAACCCACGAGGAAATTCAGAAGTCCTCCAGGGGAGATGATCAGGACTAGATGAATGATGTGGGAGATGTAGGCATGCATATTCAGGACACCTTTTAGGAAGCAGAACATATAAAAATTGGTGACTCATTGGATGTGGTAAGTATGGAGTAAACAAATGCAGCTGAAATTGCCTTCCATGCTCTGACTTGGGCTATAGATTTAAGGGAATTAATGAGAGTGGGGTGGAGATGGAAGAAAGGAAAAACAAATGAGGATCTAAAATTCATGGACTCATTAGGTGTTTTGAAGTCCCCTTCCTTCTGCAAAAAGGATAGCTTAGCATTTTCTACAGTTAAAGTCAGAGGACAAAGGTCTTAAATAAAAGCTTTGGGTATGTGTGTGACTCAGTAAGACGTGGAATAAAAAAAGCACTGTTCTTGCCAGGCAAGGTGGCTCATGCATTTTGGAAGGTGGAGGCAAGAGGATTGCCTGAGCCCACAGGTTTGAGATCAGCCTGGGTAAGATGGTGAGACCTCGTCTCTACAATAAATCAAAAAAATTAGCCAGGCATGGTGGTACATGCCTGTAGTTCCAGCTACTTGGCAGTCTGAGGCGGAAGGATCACCTGAGCCTGCAGGTTGAGGCTGGGATGGCCGCAAGCGTGCCATGGCACTCCAGCCTGGGCGACAGAGTGAGACTCAAAACAAACAAACAAACAAACAAACAAAAACACTCTTCTCTCTGCTATTGGAAAAGTATTACAGACAATTGGAAAGGTGAGAAAGTTATATTTTAAAGAATGCTCACCCAAGCATTGTTTCTAATAGTAAAAAGTTGAAAACAACCTATGTGTTGACTCTAGAAGACTAGTTAAATAAATTCTGATGAAGTTATGAGTAGAGTGCCGTGTAGCAATTAATAACGGCATCTTGCTGGGCTTGGTGGCTCAGCCTGTAAACCCAGCACTTTGGGAGGCCAAGGTGAATGGATTGCCTGAGCCTGTGGGTTCGAGACCCGCCTGGGCAACTTGTCGAGACCTCATCTTCTACAATAAATCAAAAATTA
>NW_007252178.1:662983-666927 GCF_000164805.1 Carlito syrichta | reverse complement strand
CTCCAGTCTGGGTGACAGAGTGAGACTCCAACTCAAAAAAAAAAAAAAATGGCATCTTTGAACTCCATGTCTTGATGTGAAAAGTGGAGAGACAAAGGGACCACAGAACATTTGAGATGATGTGATACCCGCCCCCCCCCGCCGCACATACACAGAAAAGTGCTCAAGAGGACGAAGACCAAAATATTACCAGTGTTTTTCTTTGGGTGGATGAATTATAGGCTTTTCCTTTTTTGGATGCCTACATTTTCTTATTTGCATTTATAAGCTTGAATTAGTGCTATATAAAACATATATATATTTATTTAAAAATTTAAAAAATAATCTTAGATTCAGAGGTACCACTGCAAGCTTGTAACATGGCTTCTAGTGTACCCATCACCTAAATAGTGAACATTGTGCCCAATAGGTAATTTTTCAACTCTTGTTTCACCCTCCTCCCTTTTGAAGTCCCCAGTGACTATTACTTTCATCTTTACGTCCATATAAAAAGCACTACTCAATTTTCATGACAACGTTGATTTGCCACTTACACATTCATATCCAACTGGTAATGTGGGATGTCTGTGTTCCAGGTTCCTCATAAAAAGTCAACTTTGAATAGAATAAGGATCAGCGTCTGCATCTGAGACAAGTGATATCAGCGAAGGACAACCTAAAGAACCCCTCTTTATGTCCTGCCCCGGGTACTGCGTATTAAGTCCTTGATTACAGAAAACCTATAAACCTGACTGGTTACTTACTATCTACTCCCTCTAAAACATTCCAGAGTCATGCTTTAATGCTTTATCTGAGATTGACAGAATGGTATATGAAAATCCACTTCTAGATACTCTGAAAACTAATCTTATATTTGGATGTGCAGCCTTGTAGTATAATTATTTGTGTATGTTCTTTATATATCCTATTAAATTGCAAGCCCCTGGAAAGTAGAATTTATATCTGATTAAGGTTTGTATTCCCTAGAGTGTCAATAATTTGCATATATTAGGAATTCAGCATTCAGAAAGAGAATAGTTGTTGCTTCCTGTATAAGACTCAGTGAAACACAAATGTTCCTTGACTTATGGTGTGATTATGTCCTGATAAACTCATTATAAGTGGAAGATATTATAAGCTGAAAAAGCACTTAACATAGAACATCATGCTTTGCTTAGTCTGCCTTAAACGTGCTCAAAACACCTACATTTAGCTTACAGTTGGGCAAAATCATCTAACACAAAGCCTATTTTATAATAAAGTGTTGAATATCTCATATAATGTATTAAATGCTGTACTGAAAGTGAAAACAAAATGGTGGCATGGGTACTTGAAGTATGGTTTCTACTGAATTTGGATCACTTTTGCACCATCATAAAGTTGAAAAATCATAAGCAGAACCATTGTAAGCCGGGAACTGTCTGAATGCTAAGTTTAGAATTTAATATTAGATGTTTCTTCCCTTAAGAATGGAAGGCCTTCCTTTTTACCTAATCAGAATTATATGAGCCATTGTTTTCTTTTCTTTCCATTTATTTATGCTGACTCTTTTGACTTCTCAATCCTTATTTACAATACCACCCAGTTTTAAAATATATTTACTTCCTTCTCCTTTTACCTGGCCTTGAACTTTTATGTGCATAGGCATCATATATGTATGCTATCTTAAAGCCATTTGGATAGTTGATGGAATAAAACTACAAAGAGCTTAGTCATAAGTTGCTTAATAATAAACAACTAAACCAAGACAAAAAGTGAATAAAATGAGAAATACCAAATTTCCATCATGGCCTACCACAACCCAGCTTGCTTCTCACTGGCCTCTTGACCAGACAAAATTCCATCATCCCACATCCTCAGATGGCTTCTAGCCTCCTGCCCATTCCTTGGACACCTCTGTCTGAGGGCCTTCAGGAGCCTTCTTTGCCTAAAACACTCTTTTCCCAAGGTCTTGATATGGCCACTCTTCTTCAGCACCCAAGTTTCCTCTGCAGGCCTTACCTGTTCATTCACCCTGATAAGTCCCCTCTCTAGAGTCCCTTTCTTCTCCACCTTCCTAGTTTCTTCACCACCTTCTTGTTGCCTGGCTGCCTCCCCTGCTGCCTCCCTGAGGACAGACATCTTTCCTTTTCACTGCTGCATTCCCCAGTGGCTAGGAGAGGGGCTGGCTTACAGGCATTGAATAAATATTTGTTCCATCAGAGAATGAATGAATAATTAAAGGCATTTCCCCCTAGTCATAGAGAAAAAACCTTGTTCTTTCTCCCGGAAGACTGTGACTATGGGAGATGTGAGGGGGTTACTGGAGGAAAAAACTCAGCAAGAGAAACTGATGAGATGTTCAACCCGGTTTCCAGCAGAGCTGCCCTTTCATGAGCTTTGTGTAGGCTTTCACTCAGTTTATAATAAAGGCTCGGCAGCTAAAATAAAATGTGAAAAGCAATGATGTGCATAACTGATAGACCTACAAGAGAATCGTCTCTAGTCAGTACTGAACATTAGAATCAAGCTTCTGTAAAAAAAAAAACAACAAAAAAAACCCCACCTAATCCCAATCGTTGTATGTTGCAGTTCATAAAGATGACAGCAGAAAGGTACAAATGGGACCAAAATCCATCAAAATACCATTTCCTCTGTACTACCTAGCCAGTCATTAACACTGCTTGGAAGCATCACATTTGCCTGGATGATATGACCTTAATTGGAATCAAGTATCCCTCCCCACAGAAGGATATATATGCTGAATATAATGCTTATATTTTGATGTCTTGATCCCCTCATACTGCCTGTGTTAATATTTCAGCTTTTCCCCTTTGCACAATGCCTTTAAAGCAAAACTCTGAAGGAAAAATGAATACACCTCATTTATTTTTAAACTCTGCCAAATCATCTCAGGCAGGCAATGGAAAGGAAAAGAAAAAAGTGCTAGGTGTAATAGAGCCATATTTTTTCTGCAGCTCCTCCATTAATTCTCAGGACCTCTGGCTGCCTTCCTTTCTGAATGTAACCTCATTCAAATCTTACATTATCTTGGCTACTTTCAGCCATTCATTACTGCAAAAGTCATGCCACAATGGCATTCTGCCAACATGAGTTTAATGTCACTTTTATACGACCTAACTATATACCACGGAAACCATTTGTGAAATGGGAATCAATTCTGAATCTATGTGTCAGCTCTAAGGTTATTTATATTTGGAATCCTTTGTGTAACATCAAACAATAAGACCGCGGGTTTTAAAGTGAGACTCCCCAAAACTTTGTCTAAATACATTTCTTCCCAAATAATGCCATTTCATATGACAAAGACACTCCTTCCTGAAGTAGAGGCAACAATGGAGAGAAACCACCAGTCTGTGATTCCACGACAAAAAGGGTCTCTCCTTTCTCAATCAATAATGCCGACAAAAACTTTACATGTAAATGACAAATGATTTGAAGAATGTGTTGATATTAATATGAACATCTTCTTTCCCTGCATGTATGATTAACATCAGTGAATTGAATTAATGTGCCATTTGACAGTTTTGAACAAAGAAGTGGTGAAAAGAGATCACCAAAGCCTACAGAGAAATAATGAGAAAGAAACTTTGACCATAAGACAAATTATCCTACAAAAGAGACAGAATAGAAACACCAGAAAGAATTAGGGCCAGTTTTATTTAAGAGACCCATTAACCATCTGGAAAACATGATAAGCAGTATGTTGATTAAATCAGCAGGATGCTTCAAATGGATTGGCTGTCTGGCAACTGGAGAGCAAATCTAAGGTATAGGGGATGTTTAGAAATAGGAACAGAAAGTTATAAAGCAACAATGAGCCGGACTCGATGGCCCAGCCAGTAATCCTGCACTTTGGGAGGCTGAGGTGAGTGGATTGCCTGAGCCCGCGGGTTCGAGACCCGCCTGGGCAACTTGGCGAGACCTCATCTCTACCATAAATTAAAAAATTACCTGGGCGTGGT
>NW_007252178.1:576583-662930 GCF_000164805.1 Carlito syrichta | reverse complement strand
CTCCAGTCTGGGTGACAGAGTGAGACTCCAACTCAAAATAAATAAATAAATAAATAAAGCAACAATGTCCAGGTATCGAGCACTTGTTTGTAATTTATAAGTCAATAGATTTGCAGGTGGCATAAAGTAGCAGCTAGTGTTCTCACAAATGTTCACTATAGGACATTAATAAAAAACACTTCTGATCTCAATTCTTTTTTTTTTTTGAGTTGGGAGTCTCACTCTGTCACCCAGAATGGAGTGCAGTGGCCGCTCCTGGCCACCACAGCCTCGACCTGCTGGGCTCCGATGATCCTCCCGCCTCAGCCTTCCAAGTAGCTGGAACTACAGGCGCGCGCTACCACACCCAGCTAATTTTTTTATTTATTGTAAAGATGAGGTCTCACCAAGTTGCCCAGGTGGGTCTCGAACCCGGGGGTTCAGGAAATTCACTCACCTCAGCCTCCCAAGGCGCAGGATTACAGACTGAGCCACCGAGCCCAGCTTGATTCCAATTCTTTTAGGGAATTAATACTAAGTCACATTACAAGAGATTCTTTCTTATCACATTGGCTCTCTTCTAAAACATACAGGAGCTAATAATCCAGGTTGATAGATTCTAAAGTTGAATATTTTCATTACCTGGCCTGCTTGCTAAAAAAAAGAATACATATTTCTGGGCCACACTTTTGAGGTAGAGCCCAGTGATAAGTCTTTAATTAACAAGTGCCCGAATTAACCCAGCCTGGCATCAGGACTTAGCCCTGGCTTTGGGGTAGGTCATTTTGGGAGATCTGTTAAATTGTCACTATGGGGAGTGTTGGCGAAACTTTGCACTTCTGGTAAAGGGAAGGTGCTGCTGACCACTTCCAGAAGCTCAGGCGCAGAAAGAAAGCACGAGAGACAAAAGCAGGTAAAGAAATCTGTGTCCCTAGGTGGGAGATACCAAGAAGTGTTTCTGGTAGGAATTCTGGTATTTGGCAAAGAACAGCTGACTTCTTAGAGATTAATGTTAAAAGACCCATAATGGAAACACAGGATAACAAAGACCTCAGGTTTGGGAAAGAGAACACATCCTAGCCAATATCTTCTCCCTCCACCTCTCCTCCATTCCCCTTTCAGGGAAATGGAAAGTACACAAACTACCCAGGGGACATCAGGATGTTGTGGCATCTTCAGTCCTGATATACTATGTGCATATGAATTTTGTATGTGCTTTTCCTGTTATTATAATCCTTCCATTATTTTATATTAAATTTTTGTCTTAGTAATTTTATTGTCTAATTTCAGAAATTTACAATCTAATTGAAGAATATTTGGAAGCTATATAAACATACAAATAAGAAGTTTAAAATCTTGTAATCCCTACACTCAAATAATGAGTGTTAACACTGTGGTTTAGAGTCTTCCAGAATTATTTCTAAGTTTATAATTACATGTTTTTCTCTAGATAAAATAGTTCAGTTTGTTTGATTTCCCCACAATGATTAATAGCATAGGTACACTCTCAGGACATTAGTCTTCATAAACTCCCTATTTCTTAAAATATCAAAGAACATTTATTCCACATTTCTGATTTTCTTAGGATAAACTTTTTGAGTTGGAATAACAGGGGCAAAGATCATGGAAGATTTTAAATTCTTGACACATGGTGTCATTTTCAGGAAGACTGTACTAACCTATACCTCAACCAGAAAAGTATGAGACTTGCTTCTAGCAATTTATATGTTTTATTCCAAATATATCATTTACAGGTAACCTATAGTTATTTTATTTGTGCATGTATGTGTGTCTATGTGTATATAATCATTGAGTTTTGTAAAGCACACTGGCATATTGCCACCCATTATATTCATTATAGTGTTTTAATAATCTCTGTATCATTTAAAATTATAATTTTGTTAATTGATGTTTCATTTATATTTTATCTGATAAATTTGTAAGTGATGTACCTACATTAGTTTATTTAATAGAAGTAGTTATTAGATTGACTTACTGATTTCTTTATTTTTTAATTTATTATTTTTATTATCTTTCTTCTTATATTCTTTGATTTCATTATTTTCTAACATGAATGAAATCCTGAGTTCATTTATTTTCATTCTTTCTATAAAAATAATAACTTAAAAATAACAATCTTGAGGCTATAAATGTACTATTTTAGGATAGCTTTGGCTGTATCCTGTAAGTTTTGGCATGCCATGTTCTTACTGTCATCATTTTCCAAATAGTCTTTAGTAGTAGTTTTGACTTATTCTTGGGTTCAATTAGTCTATCTTCAAATTTATTGAGGCTCTTTAGTCATGAAAGCAATACATTTTTGAAAAAGTTGCAAGGATATTAAAAAAGAAGGTATACTCTCACTGTAAGGTATCAATCCAATATGTACCTATTAGTTGAAACATTATATTATCAAAGTAGTCTATATATTATATTTTAACATAATATAGTAATAATGTAATAACATGTCATCACAGCTATATTTTTACCTAGTTCTTCTTGCATTTGTAGTGTTTTCAAATTTTGGTGATATTGATATGTTGTGAATTCATGATTCATGGTTATTTTACTTTATTATAATTTGAACTTTTAATCTATAAAGTGTTTTGCCCACTTATAATATTTTGGATTAATTTCTTCTTTGATGACCATATTTCTATTCCTATTTTCTGTTGTTTTCATTTGAGTGCTATATCTTTTAAAGTTTTTTATCATTTATTTTATTATTGTTTGTGAGTAGTACATTATGGTGTGTTGCTTTTCAATCCAATTTGGGTCTCTGTCATTTCACAGCAAGTTTAACCCTGTACCTTTATAGTGACAACGCATTGCTCCCCACCCCAATCTCCTCTCTAGTTCTGTGTCTTAATTTGATGTACATCAGCATCCACTGAGGACACTGTTGGTGGTGGTGTATGTGTATAGTATGTGTGGTGTGTTTGTGCGATGTTTTTAAATACACTTGCTTAAGTCTCACTTGAGAGTCTGATAGAAAATCTGGGATGATCCTGGGCTGGGTATCAATTTTTAAAAGATTCAACAGGTGACAACATCCAACAAAAAATGAGAATAAGTCTTTCCCAAAACAAACTCTAAATTATATTTCTCTAATAATTAAAGTCAAGAATAAGATATTTGTGAGTCTCTTCATTCACATCTCTATTGTCCAGAGTATTACAAGGGGTTTAATTTTGTATTAATTTTTTTTTTTTGAGTTGAAGTCTCACTCTGTCACTCAGGCCGGAGTGCAGTGGCACGCTCATGGACACCGCAGCCTTGACCTGCTAGGCTCAAGCGATCCTTCTGCCTCAGCCTTCCAAGTAGCTGGAACTACAGGCGTGTGCTACCATGCTTAGCTTATTTTTTGATTTATTGTAGAGATGAGGTCTCACCAAGTCGCCCACGTTGGTCTTGAACCCCTGAGCTCAGGCAGTCCTCTTGCCTTGGCCTCACAAAGTGCTGGGATTACAGGTTTGAGATGTATATTTTTCAAAAATTCATTTGACAATTAAATTAAAATTATTATAAAAGTTGATACTTCTGGATTCCCCAGTCTTATTCTCTAACATTACCCACTCTTAATAGCACTGTGTTCATTTTCCAGACTTGACCTACATATATACAAACACACAAACACAAATCATTCATACACTTAAAACACACACACACACACACACACACACACACACACACACACACACCAGGGATCAGATGCTATTGTCCTACCACCTTTTTTGTTGCATGAGATATTTCTTGGTAATGTTTTCCTGTAAAATACATGTAGATGCTCTTCATTCTATATAATAACTTCTTTTTACTCAATTGACTCAGATGCTACTAAGCCTGGATGGGGAACCCTGCAGAACAGTGACCTAGAACTTACAGTTTGGTATTAAATTAGATAATATTGTTTACAATCTTGCTAGCTTTCCACTGTTTTCTAAGATCCCTGAGAACAAAAACTAGACTATATTCCCTTTGAATTTCTTCTGTATCCCCAGAGCAGTATTAGGCACTTAGTATTCACTTTGATAAAGGCTTTGTTGACTCATTGAACATAGATGAAAATGCATAATGACCACACTCTTATTACTCTTCTGATATGAGCTCAATAGTTTCCTGTTTCCTCTTTTCCTGAATGCAAGAACAAAAACCAAAGTTACTTAGGGACGTGGTTGTGCAATGTGAGAACTGGCCACTCAATCTAAAACTCCTGCTTCTCCAGAACTCTGTACTGTGTACCGTTCCAGGAAGGAACGGTGGTCATTCAGAAGCTCGTGGATGCACAGTGTGAGGCTGCCTATGCAAGGGAGCCATCAGGGGAGAGGCCAAGAGCCTTGCCACTCCTGTCCAGTAGTGCCCAATAGAGCTGGACATCAGGGTGGACACACCATTCGCACTGCGGTTGCTATGGGGATGGGCCCACTCCAGGGAGATACTATCCCTGCAACTGTAAGAGCCCAACTCTGGAGACATCTCTGATGAAGCTGTATCTATGAATATAAATAATTTCAAGAGAGCTTGAAAAGGACAACCTGGAGAAGTCTCCTTTGGCAAAGAAAGAAAAGTCTGGAAATGAGTCTCACCAAACGCTAAGAGAACTGTCTACAAGTACTTAGACCTTTACACCAAGGTGAGGCATGCACTGTTTAAGGTGCTTTCTGAAGGTGCTTTGAGGAGGTGTGACAAAGTTTTGGCAGGGAGTGATAATTAAATTAAATTGAGAAAAATTACATTTCAGCTGGGGATCTAGGGAAGCTTCCCTTTGAAAGAGGTCTATTAAACAACGGTCCCAAAGGATACCCTTAAGCCATTTAAAGTCAAACTGAGCCCCTTATTTGATGATGTAGGGGAAAAAATAATTTTAAATGTGGGAACCAGAGGAGTTGGGAAGGGAGGAAGTAGCTAGTTTAATTAGTTTTGGTGTTTTTTTTTCTGTTGCTTTGAAGGGTTGCAAGCATCCTTACACTTCCATCTCTCTTCGGGAAGGAAAGATCATCAAGATTCCAGTGATTCTGAAAAGCAATATAACCAAGAGATCTAAGCCTGGCATTATTTACCTATTGAATTTACTCTTTGAAATGTGTTTGGTCAGCTGTGCTTGGCCTTTGTGACTGGCTGTATTTGTCCAGAGGCTAATTAGCTCGAAGGGTAAAAAGATCAGTGAGTTAATCCATAATCTCAAGTGACTGATGAAACCTAACTGCCAACTAGTGCCGGAGCAGATCCCTTTTTAAAAAAAGGATTAACAGGACATGCTAGCTCTTCTCAAATATTAACTTTTCCAAGAATAAGACAGGATAAAACAAGAGAAAAGACAATCAGAGATTTTTTTTAAATTCAATATTTATATGGTAATTTCACAATAAAATTTCTAGAATTCCAGAGGAGTATGCAGGCCGTCCTTACTGGGTAATTTATGGGTCTGGGTGGTCTTAGGCAGAGGTTGCTTTCTGGATCCCAATAATTGCAATGAAGGATTCATTGTTGAATACTTACTATGTGCCAAGCACTAAGTGTTTTACATGTTATTAACTTACTTGGTCCTCACAATAATCTAAGAAGTAAGTATTATTATTCTTCTATTTTATTTTTCTGTTTTTCCTTTTTTAAATTTTTTTTGAGTTGGAGTCTCATTCTGTCGCCTAGACTGGAGTGCAGTGGCCGCTCCTGGCCACCGCAACCTTGACCTACTGGGATCCGGCGATCCTTCTGCCTCAGCCCTCCAAGTAGTTGGAACTACAGGCGCACGTTACCACGCCCGGCTAATTTTTTAATTTTTATTGTAGAGATGAGGTCTCGCCAAGTTGCCCAGGCAGGTCTTGAACCTGCGGGCTCAGGCAATCCACTCACCTCAGCCTCCTAAAGCGCGGGATTACAGGCTGAGCCACCGAGCCAGGCCTCTAAGCAGATTTAAATGTCCGCTTGAGTGGTACATCCCAGTCAGTGCAGCCAGAGAATGACACAGGCTTTTACCTGTCCCACAGGTATATCCTAATAAAGGCCAGTCTTCCATCTTCTGGAAGGATGCTGCTGTTCTTTACCCCTGTAGCTGACCGATAGAAGAGCCAACATAGGGAAGAAGTTTTCTGATCTATATGACTGAGACTAAACATTTAAGAGATTGTGCTTTGACAATGTCCCATCAGCTACTACTTGAAGTTGCAGGACAACAGCCTGAGTAAGGGCTGAGATACCCACATGGGTCTTGATTTGCTCCATGACAAAGAAACAAGCTCCTGCCCATAGTGAGGAACTATGGAAAACAAATTCATGACTATCTTCCAAGGCAGTGGTCTCCTGAGTTCCCTGTTTTAAAAAAATCTATGTACCACTCACATGTTTTAAAGTCTACTGTTGAAATTTTTCATCAGAGTTTAAATAGTTTCAAAGGATATAATTTTCAGTGTATTACGGTACGGATAAAAGTGTTCCATCACTCTAAGTGTATCTTATGATTAGAGAGCCATAAGTACTCATTTAAAAATATACAAATAAGTTGTTCTTAAATAGATGGAAAGTTTGCAGCATGATTTTCTTCCTTGAATAGGGGTCAGAAGACCTTTCATGGAAAAGCCCAGATACTAAATATTTTAGGCTTTCTAGGAAGCCTCTGTCACAGCCACTCAACTACTGTAGTATGTGAGTAGCCACAGACAACACACAAATGAGCATAGATGTGTTCCAATAAAATGGTATTTACAAGCGTAAGCAGGGCCTGGATTCAGCTCATTGCCAATGCTAATCCTAGAACTCAAATTCCCATTCTGCTTCCTATTTTCCCCACTCTACTCACTTCTACTCATATGAAATTTCATATGATGGAATTTTATACTTAAAAGTAAATGATCAATCATTCTTTTAAACTAACATTCTAACACACACATACTAAAATCTAACTTAAAAACACACCTTCTGTGAACAGAAGGTTCTGACAAAAGGTTCTCTTCTTGATTGAATTTAACAGCAAACTTATTAATATAAATTAATTAAAACAAATGTTTCAAATTTTGGCAAATAATATAACATAATTAAGTAGTGTAATAATTATATTTATATTAGAAATAGTAATGTTTGATATCATATTAAATAGTATAATAATTACACTAAACCCATAAGAAAGATTTCACTGGGAATGTACCTCTTGTTGAGATTGAGACCCATCCATGGATTCTTATCTGAAGGATCTGTCATGAGTCCTTTGGTTTGACCTTCAGAGAAGGTTTATATACTTTGGGCAACACATCATATTAAGATCTACTGGCAGTGAGAGGGGCCTTTCTCTTGTCAAAAGGCAGAAGAGTAGTTGGGAAAGGTTGTTGGGGAAGCCACAGGTGCTATTACAAGATGATCAGTTTTAATGGACAAGGAGAAGCAGAGAATCAGAAAATAGATTACCTTAAAACTAATTACCTATGCCTGCCTTTCTCTTGAAAATCTTCACATCCATCAGGAAAATGAGCACTCAGACTGAAGGTTACTTTTCTAATGCATTAGCTATCGAGCAACATACAGGCGGCACTGAAACGGAGGCACCTGATAAGAAAAACATGGGTTTGGGAATCAGACACATCTAGGTTTAAGTGTCACTCTGCCGCTTACTAGATGGGTAATAAGTGAACTCTGTGTCTGTGTCCTTTTCTCTTAAAGGGGATACAATGCCTTTTAACATTGCTCTTAACACTCTATCTAAAGTGTGTTAGGAAAAAAATTGGGAATTAGAGTTTCTCTGATTCCGGTCCTCCATCCTTTTAGTTTAGGGGGGGTATACTGCTCAATAAAACGTGTGACCAGTCAGTTCGTGCTATATGGTAGTTCTAAAATAATAGCTATACTGAGAATTTTTTTAAATGGTTTTGGCAGCTCCACTTGCAAAATATGTAAAGTGCCTGGCACACAGAAGTCACAATTCTTTTTTTTGAGTCAGGATCTCTGTTACCCACACTAGAGTGCAGTGGCATGATCATGGCTCACTGTAGCCTCAACCTCCTGGGCTCAGGCAATCCTTCCACCTCAGCCTCCTGAATAGCTGGGACTACAGGCGCATGCCACCATGCCTGGCTAATTCTTTGACTCTTTTTGTAGAGACAAAGTCTTGCTATGTTGCCTGGATTCTTAGACCCAAGCGATCCTCCCACTTTGGCCTCCCAAAGTGCTGGGATTATAGGCATGAGCCACAGTGCCCAGCAGAAGTCACAGTTCTTGTAACCAACAGCACAAGTGTTTCTGACATTGGTCTGGCAATTAACTAGGAGTCAGCTTATGAAAGACAGTTATACTAGGGATGGAAGATAGAGACAACCGCCATACAAAGTTGATGGAATTAGTGTATATTTTCCCAGCTTCTACAGTGCTCATATTTTGGGCTAAGAGATGTTCGCATCCATTGCCATTTATATTTTTACCCAGGTGACATGGAAATGCAGCAGTTCTAGATCACCATATTTGTAAATTCTTTCTCCCTTAGCAAT
The DNA here is from genome assembly GCF_000164805.1 of Carlito syrichta. NCBI lineage: Eukaryota > Metazoa > Chordata > Mammalia > Primates > Tarsiidae > Carlito > Carlito syrichta. The sequence continues at coordinate 654,480 of NW_007252178.1, read as the reverse complement.
TCTAGCATTTCAGAAGCCTTTGGTAAAAAAGACAAAAGTTGGTTCATTTGGGTTTCATCTTGTAGGTTGCTTTGCAAAACTAGGATAGCATACAGTTCTTGAGTTTGCTTTTATGGTTCACTTTCTATTAGGTGTTCAGAGGGGAAAGAAGGCAGAAAGCAAAGACAGTTACTGGCCAATCTGTTTTTATCAATTACTTTCAAGTTATTTTCAAACAACTCTTACAAAGGCCCAATTTCGGAAAGTTGGTATTTTTTTTTAAGGAAAATAGGCATGGAAATGGATGCATACATGTATGCAAAAATGACTTAGTGAAGATATAAATAAATGTGGTTTGTTGGAACATTTTCTTATTGTAGCCTCCATATTCTGGGGAATTCCAATTTTGAGGACAATAATTGCCTGAAAAAATAAATCTCCATGCAGGTGAACACATACATGCTCAAAAGCTATAATACCAAGGCCCAGAACAGTACCTGACTCAGGGTAGGCATTCAGTGAATATTGGTTATTGAACAAATTAAGAGAACAAGAAAATGTGAATTTTGTCTCCTGGTAATAGAGGGTATTAGCAAGTCCATTAATGTCTCTGAGTCACACTTTCCTCACGTGTAATAAGGTGCAGGCTGCTACTCTCCCCTTTCTCCCTGTGGACCCGTGAAGCCCAGACAGAGTCCTAGGAAATCCCTGACAGTGTACCCAAGTTGTCACCAGATGAAATCTATTTTCCATGCCAGGACTCAGTTTTCTTCAAGATCTAGGATGCTCTGGGCTTATAGAAAATAGATGACTAGATGTAACAAAGAAATACATCATTCCTTCTCCTTTCTTGATAAAATACATCAGGGGTGTGTGTGGCTAGCAGGAGTAGAAGTAGGTGGGGAAGAAAGCTATCAAGAAGTGACTGGGAACCAGCAAGTGGAAGAACCAAAAATGTACATATTTTCAAAACTTTTATTATACGTTCAAGAAGAAGAAAGAATTGAGGTAGGATGGCTAAGGGTTGGCTATCCAGAAAGATTTATAAGCCATCTACCAAGACAAAGCACATCTTGATTTATAGATGTGAAAGTCACCAATTATTTATGGCAAGTCAGCGCCTTCTCGAATGCCACAAGGTATTTCCCTAGAAGCACAATATTGTTTGGTCTTGACTGGCTTCCAAAATCAGGTTGTACACATCACCATCCTATAGCTTCTGGAACCCCAGAGATAGGTTCCCAATTAATCCTTCTCAAAAGACAAGGCTGAGTTTTTAGGACATGTTGGATTTGAAGCAATAATAGCAATACCTCATGTTGCAATTCACAATAAATAGCCAATCCATGAGATACATATGTGTGTCCTTTTAAATATTTCTATGTGTCAGATAGAGTAGATAGTACATCTATGAGAAAAAATACTAAAGATGGGAGAGGCAACATGGTGAAACCTAAATGTTACATGGTGGTTAAGCTAGGACTTGACCCCCAGGCTTTGGCCTGTGAGTACAATGTCTTTCTTTCTGGGAGGCCTCCAGTGCTGGAGGGTTGGGGTAGTCTCAGAGGGTTTAGGACAATAATCTGAGAGCAAAAAAGCAGAGAACCTGCATAGCAAAAGAGCAGAACTAGACCTACTGTGAGATATGAAAAGAAAAGAATTCTACCCAAAGAAAGCAATCATACTGTTTTCCCCTTACACAGCACATTACAGTTTACTAATCACTCACAAAGACATCACTCATTTAATTTTTATTCTTCAATGAGGATTGTGTCAAGTTCCATTTTTATAGATGAGAAAACTAAGGTTCAGAAAGATTAAATTGTCGATCTACTCAGTTCTCAGGAAATTTTAGAGAGGACAAAAGGATGGTCTATAAGGTAGTCTTTGCAAAACTTCCTGTGTCTACTTTGCAGAGATGTTCAAGACTGGCTCACAGAGTCTACAATGGAGCTTTTTTTCTTGCCCCTCTTCTCTTTCTAAAGATGAGGGGGACAGCCCTGTCACTACTCTCATGGGTACTAGAGGGAGTGCCAGTGGAATATTTAACATAAAGTAGTCTGGGTCCAGGAACAGAACCGATGTTGGTGGTTTTCAAGGCAGACCCTCTTTGATATCCCTCTTTGCATATGATAAAGCTTCCGAAATGCAGATTTAAAATTGCTGGCCCATTAGACAGGGAGTGGGCTCCATCTCACTTGCTGGGACCTGTGGTCTGGCTGATTTTAGTCAGAACTGAGTTGTCCCAAGGGCCTTGGCTTGTGCTGCCAATACGAAGGCCTGAGTTCCATTAGCTGATGGGCTCTTCTTTCCAACCAAGCAACTGGATGTTAGAACTGCCCCAGATGCTATTTGAAATGTTCAGCTGCAAGAATTCCAACAGAGTTGGAATGAAACTTTATTTCATTATGCTTCCAGGTCTGGGAATGATGCCAGTGAGCAGCTCTCCTTGACAGGTCTCTCATCACTTACAGCTCAAAGGAAAAGAAAAGTAAGCTCCCAAAGTGCCAGGCTAGAGCCCTCCTTGTCAGATGGCAACACCTCCACGGAACAGCTGAGCGAGAGGATGAGTAAAGAGCTGTCGTTGGCTTATCACTGAAACGCTGCATACTGATGATAATTCCCTATATGCTCCTTTTCAAAGTCTTGTGCAAGGTACAAAGCTGATGAAAGGTCATAAGAGAGAGATGCAAAATCAGTTTCAGCCACAAGCCATTCTGACATCTTACTAGTGGTTGACTCAGCACCATGTTAAGAAGGATTCTGAGGCTCTATCTGGATGCACTGGGAAAAAATGTTATGACCAATGGTACATGGGTACCAGAAAACTGATGACAGTCCAGAAATTTGACACACATGACATAGAAAGAGTCACCAAGTCTAAACTTTTCTTTACTCATGGGAAGATGCTGAGGATCACAAAAGTTAAGTAACTTGTAAAATTTGGTTGCTAAAGTAGAAACAACAGTCCAGGACCTTAGATTATAGATTACTGCTCTGACATCCATATGAATAATTTTCTAGGTCTATATTTCTAGAATATCACAGATTGCTTGAAATAAGCTAGGAAATTAGCAGATTTCAAAATCCTGTGGAAACTCAAAGACACTTATTGTAATGATAATTTTACTTATATAATGTTCGGCTGCTTTCCAGTGTCTCTGCACTCACTGAAATCTCAAAGCACTTTTTTCCAATCATGACAGAGAATATTAGTCCTTGGCTGGGCCAAGTATCAGCAGATACAGTTTTCTCTTAGATTCAGCTCTGCCTATGACTTAATCTACTTGGTCCTCCACTGTTGCTTCAGTAAGAAAGGTTAAGTCATGCTATCAAAAGGAAGAAGTTGTAAAGGACCCACAAAATTTATTCCAAAAGACATCTGTTGAGTGGTTGGCATTCTCCTTGAGAATTCTGTTCAGCATTAAGGAAATGAGGACCACTGATCCAGAAGGCATCCCTGATATCAAAGGCGGTTTTAACCCTGTGGAATTATTATTTTTCTTTTCTTAATGTTTTGTGGCATTTCTAATAGAGCTCTTTATAAAAGGAAAGCTGAAGAGGACTGAGCATAGAGTGAGCTTTAGCCTGACCATTTGCTAAAGCTGATTGACTGAAATTGTCAAGTTAGGACATTTTTAGGAGGCTGACTAGGTGCTTCTAAGAGGGCTTTGCAGCATGTTCGATCCAGCTATTGAAAAGATTGATTACTTTTTCATGGCTCACTTTACATTAAAATAAATCTTTTGAGGGGTGGATAAATAAGATAATATCTGGAACTGAAGATAAGAATTTTAAGAGCAAATTAACTGAAAGAATTATTTAGTCAATATTTTCTAGCTAAACAAAATTTGCAGAATTGAATAAGATGGCAGCAATTAAGTCACATCCTAGCTTTAATCTATACTTGTCTTCATGAAGAATTACCAGTTTGCAACAGAGTTAACTTCTCAGTCATGATTTGTTTATTGTTAAAATTAAACACGTGTTCAATACTGAGTTAAGGGAGGTGGCCCCAAAGCACAATAAGTGGCAGGGTCAAGATATTTAGGGACCAAAAAATGCCACAGATGGATGAATGTTGTCTTTCTGTAACAGGAAATAGCACACCTTTTAATTCTCCCTTGCCAAACAGTGTAATGGAAAAACCAAGATTTAGCTATCCATGTTGAGTTTGCTATGAGTAATGATAAAAGCAGAGATTAACACGATCTTGAATACTAATATTCTGCTTCTCTCAGCGACTAGAGCAAGTCTTACCTTGTGACAGTAAAAGAGATAAAGGTGCCAGGGCGTGATGATGGAGTGAGAGGAGTAACTGTCCTAGTGGGAAAAGAGAGTTCTGAGAGTCCAGCCTCGCATTGTCCAACAGAGAAGCCACTTAACATCTGACCAGGGAAGCCTTAAAGCATGTGGCGAGTATGATTGGGCAACCAAATTTTAAATGTATTTGATTTTAACTAATTTAAATTTAAAATCAATACTCAATTCAGTTACTGGAAAACTTTGATGTATGTTTGGAATAACTTGCGCAGATGAATCTTTCTTAACTATGAATTTTATGAGATCTAAATACAGATTTCCTGCGAAAATCTAGTATCCAAATGGAGTTGTGTTGTAAGTGTAAAACACATGTCAGGTTTCAAAGACTTAAAATAAAAAAAATCAATGTAATATATTCTTAATAATTTTGTAGTTATCTGTTGAAATGATCATATTTGGGACATTGTGGGTTAAATACTATATATTGTTACAATTAACTGACCTGTTTCTTTTTACTTTCTTCAGGTGACTACTAGAAAAATTAAAATTACATACATAACTTGCATTATATTTCCAAAGGACAGTGTTTTGTTTTGTTTTGTTTCTGAGTTGGAGTCTCACTCTGTCACCCAGACTGGAGTGCAGCGGCCGTTCCTGGCCACCGCAGTCTCGACCTGCTGGGCTCCAGCGATCCTTCCGCCTCAGCCTTCCAAGTAGCTGGAACTACAGGTGTGCACTACCACGCCTGGCTAATTTTTGATTTATTGTAGAGATGAGCTCTCGTCAAGTTGCCCAGGCAGGTCTTGAGCCCGCGGGCTCAGGCAATCCACTCACCTCGGCCTCCCAAAGTGCTGGGATTACAGGCTGAGCCACCGAGCCCAGCCAGACAGTATTACTCTAAAAAAAGATCTACTGTATTGACCCTGTAGTACATTTTTTTGGTCTAGTTATTAGAATTAGAATTGTCTTCTACACATATACATACCTACCTGGTATAATGCCAGAAAGTGCACAATATTAGGCAAGCGTAGCAAAGAACCCATGATTTTAAAACCTTCTAAGACTGCTAAAGATTCCATGCCTACTCAGCAGTATAAATAAGTAGAAAATATCAATAAGATCAACAGTGTTTCTTTCTAGCTGCCTAACCTCTTCTTTCTCATTTTTAACTACACATCTTCACTGTGAATGCAATTATAAAGCAGGTGGAAGTAGAGATGCTTTGGTTGAAGTGGGAGTGGAGGATTCACACGCACATCCAGCTCCACGTTACCCTGACAGCCATCAATTCCCCCTAAAATTCTGAGGAACGCAGTTTTTGTTTCTGAGGTAGGTCCGCTTCTCCTGCTCACAAGGTCTTCAGAAAGCACACGCACCCTCCAACCCCCAACCTGCTGCCCTGTTGTTCCTGGGTCTTTTCGACCCATGCCATGGCTTTGGCCACTGCAAGAAAAGGGCAGTCATGGGACACTGGTGACCTGCCACCTCTCTCAGATGACCTGGGAGGAGCTGGTCTCGTCTGAAAGTTGACCCAATTCATACCAGTTAAGCAAGTGCTGCAGGAATGGGGTGGTGCCTCACACAGTAACATAAGGTGGCAGCCAGTGGGGCATTTTTGTGATGGGCTTCGAGTTAGCTCAAACTTCTTTTCCTAAATGACATTATTAATAATTCACCCACATACCCAAATGCCTTTTCAACTCTACTTTAATTATTGTGATGTCTACTTAATTCAATGACTGGTGACCTGACTCCACTAGACAGACTGACAGGATTCTTCTTTCCTATCCACTCACTTGCCTTCCACATACAGATGCAACGACAAGTATATCAACATCCATAAAACACCAAGCACTTGCAGGTTCCTAGCTTGATATACACGGGCAAGGTTCTTAATATTTTGGGAACTCGATTTCCTCATCTATAAAATAGGCATAAAAACAGTCCTGTAAGGGTTGCTGGAAGATTCAGTGAGTGATTACATCTATATATGAACTGCATCACACTGTGCCTGGCACACAGTAAATGTTCAAGACAGACGAAGATAAGGCTGCAGTAGCATTTAGTGAACCCCTTTGAAAAGAAGGAGATGATGAACTTCAGGGTGTAATAAATTCTTGGCTACTCCCTCAGGACAGGAATCTGACTTTACCCCAAAAAGGCTTCTCATCAAAGAGTTAGGGGACCGTGTGTGAATGTATTTTCTTGGGAGGCAGGGAGGAGGTTCATAGCTTTCACATTCTTAAAGAGTTCTATGGTCCAAAAATAGACTAAGAACTACTGTTTTAGATTTTTTTTAAAAAAAGCATTTTTACTGTTTCCATAAAAGGCTGGTTTCTTCTCTCATTCTTGCCAACAGGTGCCAGCACTTTGCTCGTGTAAAAGTGACACTACTGGGGGAGAGACGGGGCCAAAAAAGGATGGACAGTCACTATAGTGAGATGACTGTCACTTCATGCACATTCACTAGAAACCAGACTTCCTCAAAATTGGGTATCTGGGTGTACTAGGGAGAGAGGTGCAGTGGGGAGAGCTGACATGCATGTGGGTGTCTCCAATCAGGAGGAATTTTCTGTGTATCCAACCACCCGGAGCCTCGTGGGATCAGAGGCCAGCCAGTCCCTCTAGAAAAGCCTTCAGCTAACAAACAGGCACTGACACGGTCAAGGGACCAGGTTTCTCCATGCACTGTCACCCACAGTTGGGAAACTCTCCCTCTCCTCCTGCAGCGTCAGTCCCATGTCTCTAATGAACTCAGAGTGGAGGGTCTCTCCCACATACCCAGTCACCCCACCCCACCTGGAGTCTTCTACAGGAGAAACCTTCCCAGCTCTTTTGTTTCTTTAACTGCTCATCACAGCTCCCATTTAAGGACACAGCAAATTCCATTCTAGAGTCACATGAAGACATATCACATTCCCCTCTGTCAAAAGAACATTTCTTTTTGAAAAGGATAAGTCAATAAGATTTTCCCTGTATGACTATTTCATGTGCATTTCTTCATAAACCGGATGATAATGCTTTATTCTCTTTTCCTCTCTCCATTATCTGAACCCAAGTAGACTGTAAATAGAAGACATCAAGAGTGTTATGACACTTTCTGGCACATAAGATAGGAAATCGCATTTTTACAAAAGCAAATGTGATGAATCTTCAAAATCAGCAGACAGAGACAGGGGAAAGGATCTTAGGCAAGGATAGAAGCACCAAGTTCAGCTACCACTCTCTGTACCCAAGCTGAAGGCAATATCTTTCTTCTCCACGTTGGAAAGGATTATGGGTTCCTCTGGAATCCTGCCCTGTGCTTGGGTTCTGTCTTGCAACATACATTTTTAAGTTTGCAGCTAGAAGGGTCCCTAAAGGCAAAGAGTTTCTCCTTCCTCACGCTGCCCCTCCATTGCCTGTTTACAGTACTGCTTTCTTGTTCTTCCTTTTTCTACCCAACGAAATTGAAAATTTCATCACCAGTGTCAGAAAATTAAACCCCAGGGAACAGAGCAATAGTTCAGAGCATCCCTTTCCTGGCAACGAGCCAATCCTTGAATATAACTTTGCAAACCCTCTCTGGTTTTCAGAGGTTTGAAAGGATGCAAAATAGAGGCATTTGGAAGCATGCTTTTTCACTGCTAAAATCTTTCTCACTGCACTTCAATTCATCTTGCCAATTAACTAAAAAACATATTTCAATTTGGAGACAGGTTTCAGAAAAGAAGGGAGGGGCACGACCTAGCTCAGTTACACATTTCCCAGCAGAGAACAGTGGCAAATGGAGAAAAGATGCTTCTCTGTGGCTGGGGGTCTGAAGAAGTGTTTGACAGACCATTGTAATGACATCTCTCTTCACAATGCAAACACCAGCAGTACAATCAAACAGCTCCGGTTCCATGCCTGTACCTTCCTCTCTCTTCTTAGCAATACACAGGGTTGACTTTTATTAATTTCGTTTTAAAAGCATTTCTTTTGAAATGAAGCGATACCTAGGGAGTTAAAGCAGAACCCAGCTCCTTACACTAATCCTAACTAGACAACCAACGTTCAAGTCTAATGTACAGTCAACTACAAATCCGATCCAACCCAAGCAAAGCACGCCGCCTTTCGAATTCAGTCTCCCATATTATGGGAACCCTTGCATGCCAGCTCTTCCATGTACTTGTTCCAATTCAGTTTTCTCTGCAGACAATAGGACAAAGCTACATTTAGCTCAAGCTGCTAATACCAGTGGACAGATGTGTAAGACTGAGGTTTACTCACCAAGCTCCCGTAAGTCCATCTTTTCCAACTACAAATACCGCTTCTAAGCTGCTGCCACCACAAATCGACTTAGAGTTGCCCCCCAGAAGAACAATGTGCTGGAATACCAGATGGTCCCCGAGTTAGCTTGCTCACGAAACAGGTTTCCAGTTGAGCCATGTGAACAGAGACCCGCCGCACACCTTTGAATGGTATACACTCCAAATCCAGAAGAATAAGCATGTAGCTTTGCTTATGTTTATGGAGCTGAAACCCAGGGGTGCTCCGATTGGCAGGAGTCGCGGGAAGATCAGCCAATCAAAGGGAGCCTCCATTTCAGGGAAACTCCTGCTCATTTATTTAGCATCTTCAGAGATCATCGGCTTTTCTAGGAAGAGCTTTTCTCGTATAGTATCACAAGAGAAAAACAATCACTTCATTTCTATTTTAGTATTCTGTGCTCTCTTGTCAATAAACATACAGTTCCTCTTCTTGCTACTTTTCAATACCCTCAGCTTTTTCTTACAAAGAGCTAAAAGAAAAGAAAAAAAAGAAGATGAAGAAGAAGCTGGTGATGGGCTGGAGAGAGTTCATATTCATCAGCCTCTACCTTGTTGGGAGAAGGGGAGGGGGGACTGCCTGGGCTCAATAATTACTGATTCCGTTGCCATAGAAACAGACTGGCTGCAGCGACTTGGATTCGTGTGGAACATCTGCCGCCAGACCCATAATCAACTGCAATCTCATCTCTCCCCCTCTCTCTACTTTTATGTGATTGTGACTTTGCTTTCTCCCACCTTCTCTTCACATACAGTTTTTGACCAGAATTGTCACGTAACCGCCTCACGTTGTACGCACAACGGGTGTACAGCAGGGGTGCTCACATACCCGGGACTGCGGGCAAGCGAGAGAGCTTGCATCCCAGCAGGGAATCTCACTGGGAGAATCCATACTCCATCCCTACTCAGGATAGAAACAAACATAAACAGCCTCCACCCTTAATTAAAATTTACTGTAACTTCCAATCTAAAGTATGAGGGAGAGGGGGCACTTTAAAAGTATTTGTTATCTGAAAGCCCCCAAATAAAAGTTTGCAGTGGTATTTCTCAGAGTGCACTGCCATGGTACCTAGCAAAGCTTTGGAATAAAGTGATCACATGGAAGGTTTGTGGAAGATTTTGTAAATGCAGTCCTTTGGTCCAGCTCTTTTCTGCATTAGCATCTCACCAAGGCACCCCGTACACTGGAGATCTTCCTGGATTTTCTCAGCCTGTTTTTGATCCTCTCTAGTCCCTCCCTGCTTTCTCCAAATTCTCCTGGTTGCATGCACGACCAGAATTAAAGCCACCAACTCTGAAGGTGCTGTCATCCTTCTCCTTAGCAGCAGGGGCCGCCACTGAGCAGTGAACAGCTGCAAGTTCTGGTCAGACTCAGCAAGTGGGATCAGATGGTAGGTAGCCTTCTCACACCGGGGTCTGCAGAAACCCTCAATTCTACAGAGATTAATGGAGAATGATGTCCAAGAATGACATGATTTTGGCATAAGTTAGAGAGAAAGGATTAGTCTTTGTCCTACTGTCATTCATCTTAGCATCATGATAACCTCAAGGAGACCTTCTTTTCCGTAAAGGTCTCTGCAAGCCTGGGAACCCTCAGCACGTTGACCACCCAGACCAGGCTTCAAAGGAGGCAGGGATATGCTTTAATGTATCTCTGGTTCTTGAAGTCAAGGCGAACTATCCGTCAACCACACAATCACTGTCCAAAAAGCAACAATAGCCCTGAGGCTCCTTGGTACCTAAACAGAGCTCAGTTTAAACCTCATATCCCTCCCTCTCCAAATGCTCAGCTCCGCCCACTGGTCTTGATATTGGATCTGCCCTGTCAAAAAAACCCGAATCCTGGTTTTTCATTTTGTGTCCTTATGCTAATATGAGCTTGGAAAGAAATTCTTACCCAGGTTCAACCACCCAGGTACTCACCTCCAACATTGGCATTTTTTTTTTCAGTTCTGCCCAGACAACCTCTACCCTCCAGGGTGGTGGATAGCTCAGGTTCTCTCTACCACCTTTCTGGAACATTTCCTCTAACCAATTCTGCCGAGTGTCCTCTGCCACAGAGACAACCCTACCCTTTGCCTCTTGAGACTGTTCAAATCTCCATGGCATATAATTCCAACTAGGTCTTCCATCAAACAAAATTTAATAATTTCTTCCAACAAATATTTCGTGGGTGTCTATATGCCAGGCAATCATACTATTGACACAACAAACTGACATGGTTTCTACCTTATAGCCCATAAACTCTAGTAGAGAAGGCAAGAATATAAAAGTCTAACTGTGATACGAGTTATTAAAATATACATGAGCACAAATAATAGAGAGACTTAGTGAGATTGAGGAGCTCAAGGGCCATCTAGTTCATAATTGTGTGATAAAACTTGTTTTAAGTGTAGGTTGAAGCTTATTTTGAATGTATATTGAAACTTGTTTTTAAAACTCAGATGTATGCTTGCTTTCCCGCCCAAGCCCAGTAGTGTACTTTTGGTAAACAAGTTCATATACCAAAAGAAAACCGTGGAGTCATGGTGCAGACCCTCTGGCCCCATTTCCTGCTCCACTCCCCTAGTAATCTCACATTCCAGATGTCCCAACCGGTTCCACCCAGCCCGCCTGACCATTGATGGTCAGCCGTGGTCAGCCGCGATTTGCGACCATACAAACCAACCAATCCCAAACGCCCCCGTACCCAGTAGGAGAAATTGCCCAGTCATGTGCGAACAAGTTTAAAGTTCTTTCCCCTCCCTTGTAACTGTGTATATAAGCTGCTTGCTGTGCTGGGTCGGGGCTCTCGTTCCTGTACCGCTGCGCCAGTTATGGACGTGAGCCCAGACTCGAGCCTGAATAAAGATTCTCGTGTGATTTGCATCGGAGCTGGCTCTTTGGTGGTCTTTCGGATTCAGGATTCGGGTACAACAAGATTAGGAAAAGCATCTCAGAGGAAGTGATATTTGAGTCAAGATCTGAAGGAAGAGTAAAAGTTAATGAATTGGCAGTGAGAGAAAGAGTAGATTGGGCATAAGGAACAACACATGCAAAGGGATTGTGCTAGGAGGTGGTGTGGCATCTTTGAAAACTTGAAAGAAGCTACATGTGGCTGATCACAGTGGGAATGATCAGGATGATGTGAGACAAGAATGATTAGGAGTTTGTTGTGAGACCAGACCAGCAGGCTCCTAGAGACCAGGTTAAGGAGTTTGGTTTTTATCCCACATGCAATGACAATCCATCACAGGACTCCATGAAGGGACATTTTGCCCCCCAACCCAACACACCAACATAACTCAATATATTCCTCAGTTGATCTTAACGCTATGTTAACAGGATGTCAATCTATTTGAAACACTCTGTTTCAAGACATCTATAATTTGTTGGATTTATCTAGCTAACATTTACTGAGCAATTAATAATCCAGGTAGCATTCTAAGTACTTTATCTGGATTAACCAATTTAACCTCATGACAACCCTGTGAGATATTATTATTACACTTTTTATACAGATGAGGAAATTGAGGCATAAGAAGGTTAAACAACCTAACTGAAGTAACAAAGATTAAAAAAAAAAAAATCAGAGCTGGGATTTGAACCAATGAATCTGAGCTCCAGTTTCTCTAAGTGTTAACCATAGGGACCACCTACATTGAAATCATTTGGAGTTCTCAGTAAAATGCAGATTGCTGGGGTCCTAGTACCTCCCTTCTAAACCAGAATCTCAGGATTCTTACACACACTACAGTTGGAGAATCACTGCTAAGAGATGTTTGCATAAAAGAATAACCCTAAATTAATCTTCAAAGTCTACAATGGAGAAGTGCATTTTTTTTAGGAAGGGAGGGAGGAGGTCTCACTATTCCAAGCCATCACAAAAGGTCTCTCTACATGAGAATAAGATTACCTTCTTCAGAATGACTGAAAATTCCTGTTGTATCATGCAACCTAGAGCTAAAGTGGGGGTTGGGTGGGAAGTACAGTCTGAGGCTTGGTAGCTGTCCTAGTGAGCTCTCTCCAAGAGAAAGCATGTAAGTTCATAAGGACCATTCACTAGGTGATAGAGATGATATTATACTTGCCAGTGATGAGGTAGGTAGATCATGCATTATGTGAGATCATAAATTTTTTTCAGGTGATTTTTTTCATAGAAAACTTATTTTTTAAGACAAAATTGCAAGGTAGACAGATGCTTTTTAAAAAGACTTCAGTCTGATCCACCTCATCTATTTGAAAGCTAGAAAGTAAGTTCTTTGGTTCACCTTGCTAGCCTTGGCTTTCTGTTTGTTTTTTTGAGTTGGGGCCTCATTCTGTTCCCCAGGCTGGAATGCGACTTCCTGGACTCAGGCCATGCTCCCATATCAGCCTACCCAGTAGCTGGGATGACAGGTACGCTCCACCATGCCTGGCTTAATGGTTTAGTTCTAGAAAATAAGTAGCTTCAACTACGTTTTCAGAGGGGCCACTTCATACAAAATAGCTACAGCATCTTTGAAGAAACCTCCAAGGAATTTTTCCATGGGATCTTGTCCAGTAGTTTTGTTACTGAGCTCACAGACTGGATGCTGTATTTAGTTAACCTGGCCTTACTGGCTACTTTTCCTCTTCTAGACTATGCAACAAAAAGGACATATGCAAGCTTACAAAGCTGCAGCTGAATCTCAAAAAAAGGAAAACCTAGATTTTTATTGGCATGAGATTTAGACTACTGTTTGTCAATCTCCCAAGAACTGATTTGAAGCTGTTCTGCATACACCAAATAGACTTGTACTCCACAGGCTAAAATGTGTGATGAGTAGCCTATCATCAACTTCTGAACACACTCAGATTTATCATGAGCTGTCCACAGCCAGGAGAAGGGAATCATAGCATCAAATACTTAGAAAACTCAGGAGGAAAATCACCCCTGGGCATCTGAATAAAAGTCAGAAGAAATATCTTTGCATTTCCCTCAACATATCACAACCTATACTCTTAGCTCTGCTCTGGGTAGGCGCTGCCAGGACCATTTATCCTGCATTCTCTGGGGGCAGATCCAATCCAATGAAATTTTATTCCTTTCCATAAACATGGTTTATTAAAATGTTTTATTACTAAATCTGATATAATTCCCATGCCTTTGTAATATTTTTAAATAAATTCACAAATCAAAAAAGACTTAAGTGATATGCATGTATCTTTGGAACAAAATACATAGTGACTGTTGTAGAATGATCTTGAAACTGGCTGTCCAAGTCTTCCTTAGTTCACCTGCAGGTCTTAACAAGATGAGCACCTTTTATATTGAGCATTTAAAAGGTAGGAGAGGGGATTCCATTTACTGGGCCCTAGAAAGGTGGCATTAACAGTCAATTCTTCCATTTTACAACTCCTGGTTCCAAACTGGTTGTTTCTACAACCTGGGCATCCATTTCATCAGAATGCATGTTCATTGCTGGCAATGGATGTTTGGTTATGATCCCCACAATTCATGACATGGCTATGCTGTACCTCATTTCTGTTTGGTTGATTCATTTTTATGAGGGAAAGCATTCGGGCCAAATTGAGCCTCAAGAAAATTCCAAAGAAATGGGTGTTTACTGCAGCAGGCAAACTTTCAATTGCATCTAAGCCCTCTTTAGGCACCCTGATATGCATAAACAAACACACACACACACACACACACACACACACACACGCACACACGCACACGCACACACACACGCACACATGCACACACTGACATGACTTCTATAACAGCAACAGACCCAGCACAGACTGAATTAGACCATATCTTCCCAGAGTGTGAGGTCAGAAATTGAACTCTCCCCTAATGGGTCAGAGGTATAGCTACTCTTGGCTCAGTTCAACTGCTTCATTCGAGAGACAGTGGAGAGAGATTTCACTGGTCATTTGGGCTGGCCAGTATATAGTTACCTCTAATTGTTTTACATGGTGCATTTAAAAAATCAAAACGAATGCAAAATTTCAACAAAATATGTTCAAGATAACTTTTACAACTCTTTCTATCCCCAAGGGGAAATGATGAATAATATGCCATAGAAATATTCCCATGCACAGGCAGCTGCATCTCTTTTCCTCACTCCCATGGAGAGATGATCTTAAGCAAAACATGTAAAATCTGCCACACTGTCACTTGATCTTTAGGTCCCAGAATGCTGAGATCTCTGTGACAAGCCTGGACATCTGTGGGAGTATAGGAGAAGTCACAGCAAATGCAGATGCAGTGCTTACTACAAGCCAGTCATAAAAGGCACCATTTCCAAATGGAGAAACTGAGGTCCAAGACATGTAAGTAACACATCTACAATCGCCATCTAGAAAATGGGGGGCTCAGGATTCAAACTCAGGAGTCCACCTGGGAGCATCATGAGCAGTACAGCCCACCACAACCTCAGAGCTTCCCAAGCATATGGCTGAAGCAGGCAGGGTTGTTCTCAAGCATCCTAATTCTGAGTTATGAAACACGAGTTGTTAATATGAGAAAGTTTTATTTCCCTGGACTTTGCTATTTTTGTATCACCCACAAAATGCCTAAAATGTAAGCAATACCATAAACGCCATGAAATAAAACCAGATTCACAAAATGCAAGCCCATCTATAAACAGATACCCAAGTCTTGCATCTCTTCCTGCCTCCTCCAGAGGAGGTGACCATGATTTACATTCATAGGGTTGGAGAGTCAAAGACTGGAAGACCTTGGTGCATGACAGACTTGACCAAATGGAATGGGCTGGCCTGAGAAGCACAGGGAGGCTAGAAGAGCAAGGGTCAATATGGTGTATCTCTTATAATTCTGAATGTCTTCAAAGGGTTAGTTGGTGAAATTCTGAAAGCTTATCTTCTTGCCAAATTGAATTTTCCAAATATACCATGGAAATTCATTCCAGAATTGCAGGCTGATGAAAAATCATGCCAAAAGGAAAATAGAAAATGCCAAAACTCTCAGCTCCATCTTGCCAAGCACATCTACTGGCAATATGGTGACAAAAAGACACCGGGCCAATGGTAGGATATTCTTTAGATGGTGCAAAGTGGGAAATAGTTTCTTCACCAAAGGAAAAGGGAGACTTCTGGGCTGCCATCATATCCTTCTTGGATTTCAGATCTAATGAATAAGTAAACCTCTCTCAATTCTGAAACACATCAATTCCACATGCACATAATTCCACCTTTCCAGAAAAATTTTTTTTTTTTTTTTGAGTTGGAGTCTCACTCTGTTGCCCAGACTGGAGTGCAGTGGTCACTCCCGGCCATTGCAGCCTCGACCTGCTGGGCTCTGGCGATCCTTCCGCCTCAGCCTTCCGGGTAGCTGGAACTACAGGCACGCGCTACCACGCCCGGCTAATTTTTTGATTTATTGTAGAGATGAGGTCTTGCCTGCCCAGGCGGGTCTCAAACCGTGGGCTCAGGCAATCTACTCTCCTCAGCCTCCCAAAGGCACGGGATTACAGGCTGAGCCACCGAGCCCGGCTTAAAAAATAGTTTCTGATATTCTCATTAGAGGACTAATTTCATTGTAGCTTGTAGAAATTAAATCCATGGCTCACCATGTTTTATCAAAAGGTTAAACATGTCGGGTGTCAAACAAAACAACAACCGGTTCGGTGACTCAGCCTGTAATCCCGTGCCTTTGGGAGGCTGAGGTGAGTGGATTGCCTGAGCCTGCAGGTTCAAGACCTGCCTGGGCGGCGAGACCTCATCTCTACAATAAATCAAAAAAAAAAAATCAGCCGGGCGTGGTAGCGCATGCCTGTAATTCTGGCTACTCGGAAGGCTGAGGTGGAAGGACGGCCAGAGCCCCGCAGGTGAGGCTGCGGTGGTCGGGAGCGGCCACTGCACTCCAGTCTGGGCGACCGAGTGAGACTCCAACTCAAACAAACAAACAAACAAAACCCCCAAAGTTTAAACATTTGATACCCTTACTTTCCCTGCTTTTTCTGCTCACGAATGTACAGGGGGCTTTGTCAGACCAAAAGGCCCAGAAATAACTTGTGCATCCTGGTCTCCTGTTACAACAGGAATCACACTGCAGCAGACCAGAGTGAGCCAGAGATGAGAGGAAGACTAGAGGGTCTGCTGAGCAAGAGAGAAACCAGCAAGGTCAAGAAGACAAGTAGACTCCATTTACCCAGGCAAGCAAGGAAGAAGAGGAAGATACTAGAGACTTAGGCAGTCAGTTGCAGGAAAGTCATGTTCTGAGATATGGAAGCGGGGTAGGCAAAGCAAAGAGGCTTAATGGGGGATCCAAGAGGTCTGCACAGGGTCAGATATCAAACCATAAGTGAGGGTTCTCACAGGGTCAAGGGGTCACCATATGGAATTCTAGGGTGAGACCTGTTTAAGTCCAGTTATCTTTACTCTGTCTCTAGGTAAGGAAGTTGGCTTTACTGGAAGTCAGTCACATCACCACTTTGTGTCCAGAGTTTCAATGAATAGCAGCAACAACCTTCGCCTCTCTGGGAAAACCAAGTTAAGAGTATGCCTGGTCATAGCAAACCAGAACTGCCGTCAAAAGGACAGGCTTATTGTTCTTAAACCCAATCCTTCATTATCAACAGCTTGTAAGAGCCAGATCCCTTCAAACTATTGGGAGTTCTCTATCTACTTCCTATTTAAGTAAGCTTTGAAATGTGAGCCATGACCCATAGGCAAATAATATTTGACAGGTTATTCCCAACTCTCACAGAGAACAAGCTCTGCAACCTAATTTGTGCAGAAATTGAATTAACACAAAAATGTAATTTTATTTTATTGCTTGATACTTGCCTGCATCTCTAAGCCACTAATTGCTAAAAAATAGTTAATTTGATAATTTAAATAAAAAAATGGCCCTGAAGGGCAATAATCAATCCATTTATATGCAATGGGAAAATGTACTCCACTACACCAAGCCATCCAAGGAAAATATGAAGCATGGTTTTCAAACTGCATTGTCTACAATTCTCTCAACACAGTGACAAGAATGACAATTGTGAAGTGAATATTTCAAATAATCATGTATGCTGAACCATAAAAAAGTGCCTCTTGCTTATGTTTTGTGGGAATTTTTTGTGTTAGATATGGTAGATGTTGTGAATATATGTACCTTAAAAAAATATATTTCTCCCCCAAAATTCCAGTTTGGAAGTAAGAAATTAGTGTCTATTCATTCAAGTAATCTTTAGGAAGTGCCTATGATAATATGTGCATCCTGGTCTCCTGTTACAACAGGAATCACACTGCATCAGACCAGAGTGAGCCAGAGATGAGAGGAAGACTAGAGGGTCTGCTGAGCAAGAGAGAAACCAGCAAGGTCAAGAAGACAAGTAGACTCCATTTACCCATGTTTCTTTCAAGTCTTGGGATGTTACCCCATCTTTCTTTCAAGTCTTGGGATACCAAGAATACAACCTTAACATGTTACCCCATCTTTCTTTCAAGTCTTGGGATACCAAGAATACAACCTTAATATCTTGATAATAATAAAGTTCCATTTATTATATTTTTCTCTTTGGTTATTTCATCATACTTCATGTCTTTTTCCCAGTAGACTCTGTCCTGCTCCCCTGGTGAGTTTCTATTCATACGTTGAAACACTCCTAAGTAAAGTCTTTCCTCTGTGGAACTCCTCCTTTGAGTGATTTCCATACAACATAAGTGTTTTTGCTATTGCACATTCCATGCTACTGAACAGTTATCTCTTTTCAGAGCTACTCCCAATACTGGGAGTGCATTAAGACTGGATTTATTAATACAACACCAGGAATACCTCTCTAGGTGTCTAATACCTCAGCCAAGAAGACAAAAATCCTATTGCAAACCTTTACACTTGGGAACATTATGAAAGTCTTCTGAGTACTTCTGTCGTTCTACTCAGCATCATGGATCAAGTCATGAGATGAGGAGATCTGAAAACATCTAGGTGAATCATTCCTTGTCTCCCAATCCCTTCCTCCTCCCACTGCTGCAATCCCAGCCTGAGCGGGAGAAGGGTGCTCTGGAAAGCACTCCTGAAATCTCCCTGCCCCTTTTGGAAACCTATTTTACAAGCAGTCCATGTGCTGGGTCTAACTCGGGTAGAATCTGGCTTAGTTTTTCAAGGATGACACATTTGCTCACATGTGTCATCCTTCCAGTTAATGAGAGTTTCTCAAATCAAGCCTCAAAGAGATTTTGATCCTAGTACCAATAACTACAGGCTAACACGCTGAGCACTGGCTGGGCTGGCATAGCTGGTCTGAGCCCATGCTTTATTTCAAGGAAGAATAAACAAACTAAGCCTGAATTTATATCTTGGTGTGTAAAGATCAAGGAACTCTCCCGAGACTGGCACCACTGGTCAGACCACACCTAGAGCTTGTTGATAGTTCTGCATCCATATAAAGTGTGTTTTAAAAAAATATAATTATAAGAGCATATAGGTTAGGTAGAGAAAACGTGGAACATTAAAAACACAATAAAAAAGAAAACGATTATAATTAGAAATCATTGTTAAAATCAACAACCCTTTTTAGTTTGTATTTTTACTCATTGTGATGTAATTCGCACTCTGCTCTACTCACCATTAACATAATATACAAAGTCTTTTCTGATATTTAGATACTATTCACGAATACCATTCTGAGTGATTGAAAAATTCTAACATGTAAATAAACATATCCATAAATTGTATCGCATCTCTACTGTTGAAGAGTTATTTTGAATTTTTAGCTCTTATAAATAACAATGAAGTGAACATCTATAAGCATATCTTTGTTTTTTCTGCCTTGAATATCTTTGATTCTAAACAGCTGCATTGTATTGAATGACTCTATAAATGAGATAATCAACTATTGATAAATTTCCCAATAGGAACCTTGTCTCAACTGGTTTCTTAAAATTCTACGGAAATGTCAAGGTCCCTGCCAGCAAAGTGGTAGCAAGGAACCCTTTAGCGTCACCATGGATGCCAATTCTTCTTTTATTTTTTGCAGAAGGGACTACAGGTCTTCTGCCCCAGGCAGAGGAGGAGAATCAACCTCACAAACAGCTGGAGGCTATGTCGCCCCAGTCTCTGCACAGGTGGTTTGGGATGTGAAGTGTCTGCCAGCATTTCAGCCCTGGTCTCTGTGCAGGAGCTCATGCCAGCAGAAAAAATCAATTGGCTTTTGTCAGGCAGTAAGCACCACCCAAAGAAAATCTAAACATGTTTTTAAGATAGAAAAAAAAAAAATCCTTTGCCTTCTCTCCTAGAAATAGCTTAATTTTTTTTTCAGGTCTTAAAATAAATTGCCCCTCAGAAGAATCACTCTTTCTCCTGTCATATCTTAGCTGCATGATACCCCTCACTTATGAACTCAATTTGATCTATAGATTGCAAAGTTTGTTCTAGAATGTACTTTTTTCTGTTAAAAAATTATCAGTTTATTTAAAAAAGAAACATTATTGGCTACTTTTCATCAATGGCAAGATAAATATTCCATTCAAGTAACATGTATTGAGTCTATGTATGCATGTATACATATATGTATATATATTATAAGTCTCATATATATATAGACCCATATAAATATAGGCGTGTGTGTGTGTGTGTGTGTGTGTGTGTGTGTGTGTTTGTGTGTGTGTTTATCTGGTAGGTATCCCAGGATAGAAAGGTGACTAAGAATTAGTCTCAGTTCTTAGGAGTAGAGTCAAGAAAGAGAGATCATAGATAACACCTATAATCTAGATCACAAATTTTGGGCCTTCCAGAATTTTGCAGCATTGTCTCAAGACAGCCACAAGGTGGGGTAGGGAATGGGCAGGAACCTGTTTCAAGCAAAGACAATTGGCTAAAATAAGTCTCCAAACTCAACGTATAACTGAGTATGTTAAGTGCTACAAGAGAGGAGAAAAGAAAGTGAACTTAAGGGGGAGCAATTACTCCTGCCCCAGCTGAAGGGCTCTGCAGGGCCCTTGAACTTGGGCCTTGAAGGACAGGCAGATTTCTAACAAAGGGTGAAGATTCTTCCTTGCTGAGGAAATATCGGCAAGGGCAGAGATTTGGAAGTACAAAGCATGCTCAGGGAGCAATCAATATGATTAATTATGAGCCAGTAGGTCATGTGTCACAGGGTATAATAGGCATGTGGTTTGGAAAAGTGGTTTGGGACAGAATGTGGAGCTTTGCTATCATGCTGGAAGAAGAGGTAGCTAAAGGTTTTGGAGGGTGGCTGTCTTATGAGAAGAACTGTGTTTTAGAAAGGTGTTTTTGGCATCTAGGGGAAAGAGAACTTTTGGGTGGGCCAAGTCCAGATTCAGGGAGAACGATGAAAAGACTACCAAGAGATGATAGTGGCAGGAAGGCTGAATGTAGAACAAATTGAGTCTATAAGTGAGGGCCATTGTGTGGCTAAGATATGACAGAAGAAAGTAATTCTTCACGGTGGCGATTCTTTGGAGACCAGGAGAAAAAAAATAAGCTATTTCCAGGTGAGAAGGAAAAGAATTTTTTTTTTTCTGTCTTCATAATACCTTTAGATTTTCTTTTGGTGGTATTTACTGCCTGACAAAAGCCAATTGATTTTTCATGCTGGCATGAGTTCCTGCATAGAGACCAGGGTTAAGATGATGCCACAGAAAAGCAGGGTCACAGCAATGAAAGGCAAGTGACCCCTTCTCACATACTGGTGCATCAGTAGGACTTGGGGACCTATCAGAAAGAAAACGTAAGAATGGCAGAGAATCATTCTGGATTTCAAGAGTAGAAGGCAGGGTGTCATGTCCCTCCTAGAGTTACAGAGCACAGAAAGAGCTGTGGGGAAGAGGGCCATGAGAATAAAGAGCTTTGTTTCAGACACCCCAAGTTTGAGGCATCTGTGGACCATCCATGAGGATGGAGCTTGGAAGGCCATAAGGGAGGACTTCTGCCTGCCTCAGGTGATGAAAGTGAGAGAGTGTGGGTGGGGAGGAGGAGGTGTAGGAGAGAAACAGAAAGGGCCTTGGGGAATGCTACACTTAAGGGGCTAGTGGCATGAGAATCCAGGATGGAGAGGATCCTGGGAAATACGGGGACCCAAGTCAGTGCTTCATGACCACGGGACAGAATGAGCAGGAACTATCAGGAGGTGACCTTGATCTAAATAAAGCAATTGCAGCAGGTGCATGTGGGTGAACATCAGATCACGTCGAGGGGAGGATGTGGGGAAGTGGAGATGGCATACTCTCCTGGAAAATTTGGCAGTGCAGAGACGGACAAAGATTGGTTAAGAACTTGAAAGAGAAACAGGATTGAACAATATTTAAGGATAGGAATGATTCTGGTATATTTTTAGTCCAAAGAGGAGAGATGGGGGTGGGGAAGATGAGAATAAGCATGAAGGTGTAAGGGATGAAAGACTTATTTTTATAAATTTTTTGATGTCTATCTTCTTCACCAGAGCAGGGATTCATAACAATGTGACTTCTTTCCAGCCTTAAATTTAGAACAAATCAACAACTCCTTTCAATTCTCACTTGGCTCTTAGAAATCATGTCTTTTGTGTCTAAAGAGGTTTTCAAGTATTCAAAATATTTATTAATGCATTTTAGAGTCATATTGCTCTTCTAGAGCTTAGCTGTATTTTTAATTACCTTTAATTTTTTTTTCTGAAAATATCACTGGTAGCTGGAACAATGATAATTATCTTAGTTCTTCCATATATCATACAATGTTTCATTTGCATATCTATCTTGTGTATCTTGTATATATATCTTGCATGGATATGCCTTTCCAAAGCCACAACAAGATAGTTTTTAAGAAGAGGGTGGCAGATGAGGTCAAGTGCTGCAAAGAAGGAAAATGAGACTAAGATTTAAAACTGTCCATCGGAGGTTATTCTTAACTTTGTCAAAACCAGTGGCGTCTGTAGCTAAAGAAGCTTCCAATACAATATATTTTAGTGCTTTTTAGAGTCATATTTTTCTTCTTCTGCTTAGTTATATTTTCAGTGAGGGCAGAAGACAGGTTGCAGTAGACAAGTGAAAGGAGAAGGGGTAAATTGAGGCATTTGAAGAACCTGGCTTGGAGGGGGCAGGGGAGAGTAGGTGGTTGCGAAAGTCATTTATTTATTCTTTAAAATATGGGAGAGTTGTGTGTATTTATATGCTTGTGAGAAGACAGTATCCGAGAGGAAGAGATTGATGATGTAAAGATTAGAAGTGATAACTGATGTGGTCCTAGGGCAGGTGAGAGGGAATAGAATCCAAAGCACAGAAGGAGGGAGTTCCCCAGAGACACAGCCTTGTCTAGGAGAGAGGCGCGGTGGCTGCAGATGTAGAAGAGCTCAAGGTCATAGATTAAGTCCCGGGCAGAGCTGGGCTAGAATCCATGCTCCTTCATGTCTAGTCTGGAGTGTCATATGATCTTTCTTGTCTTTTCCCTCACGGGAATGGCCCAGATGCTTTACATTTATTAAGACAAGCTATATAGAAATACTAATCTTGGGTCAGGCTTGGTGGCTCAGCCGGCAATCTCAGCACTTTGGGAGGCCAAGTCTAGTGGACTGCCTGAGCCTGTGAGTTCGAGACCAGCCCGGGCAACTTGGCAAGATCTCATCTCTACAACAAATGAAAAATTAGTCAGGTGTGGTAGCACGTGCCTATAGTTCTGGCTACTTGGAAGGCTGCGGCGGCAAAAGGATTGCCAGAGCCCAGCAGGTTGACACTAGGGTGGCTGTGAGCGTGCCACTGCATTCTAGCCTGGGCGACAGAATGAGACTCCGACACACACACACACAAAGAAATACAATTTTATAAATCAGAAATGGTTGAATACTGCCATTTTATGTGGCTCTGCCTAATATTGGTTCATTTGACCCTCAAAACAACTATATTAGAATTCATGTTTTACAGATGAAGAGACTGCGAAACAGGGCAGGGCATTAACCTGCTCAAGATCGTCGGCAAGGAAATGATGGTGCCATGGTGTGAATCCTACTCCTTGGACACAGGGTCAATGCCCTTGACTGTTAGACTTTATTGCAACTTATTATGGTGAGTGAAATGATCACAGAACAAGGGAACACAAAAGAGAACAAGGTACTGTGAGTAACGTAGAAGACTGTAAGAAACCAACAGTAAATGTTTATGGGTAACTACTTCTGATTCTATATAACATACAGCAAGTATTAGGGTGAACTACTTCAAATTGCTGTATTTGTCAGGCAAAAACAGTTCAATATTGGCAATTTCATATGGTTCTGTCTAATTCTTTTTAATGAATCTTCAAATGCCTCCTTTGATTTATCAGTCATAGGAGATGGAGGGGAAGACTGAGGCTGCATCTGTGGCAACTTCAGGTCTCCATTACCAGCCGACTCTGTCCTAAAATGTTTCATAACTGGAAAATTTAATGAATACAATATTCTGGTGAACTGCATCTAAAAACATTGGTATCTTTTACTCACAGTCTTTTCTGTCCTGGTACATACTCAAGCAAATTCTTATCTGTCTGAATCCCTGAATGACTGGTGTCTACTTAGTTGAGGCTGGCAGAAAATATCCAGACTTGCCCAGTGCCCAGGTCACAATAAAACAAGCCAAGCAGCTTTTTCTAACACACTTGAGGGCAAAAGCATGTCCATCTGATATATACTTTTTATCATGATGAATGCATCTTAACAGGAACAGCATGGTTCTTGCCCTTTTCTACTTCTGCTTTAAGAATACACAGTGGCCAGGGAGCTTTCAGACAGAATCCCAAGCTCTGTGATTCACAAAATGGAAATCTGGCATTACATGCCAATGACATTTACTTCTGTGTCAGCTCAAGCGGCAAAAAGCCATATGCCATATTCCTCGGATCCAACCAAGCCACGCAAACAAATATGCGAAAGGGAAATAAGGAGAGGGGGACCAGCAGAGTTCCAGAGAGTGGATGCCTCCAGCACTGAAAAACAATCACTGTGGTAGAAACTGAGTCAACTCTTATGACGTTCTTGGGGGAATGCAATTTTTTTCTAATTTAAGATAACTTTGGGAGGTAAAGAGACAATACAAAAGGTAATTTTTGTGAACGGCATGATGTCCTCCCATTTGTGATTTACAGGCGCGCATTTCTCGGACGTGATAGGGTAAGCATCAGTCACCTGCATGGGATGGAAGGCCAGCAGTTGCACTTGATTGACCTCTGCACCGAAGGTGTGTCAGCAGCCATCCTGGGAAGGGATAAGTTCCATTCCTGACATTATTTTCCCCACTGACCTGGAAACAAGATGAGTGGGAAATAGAGTGCTCCCAAAATGGCCAGCGTATGTGGATTAAGCAGGCTTAAGAGTGATCAAATAAATGAGTAAAGATGAAAAATGAAACGGAGGGCATTTTTTAAAAATAAGGAGCTCCAAACAAGATCCTCAGAAAAGAAAAAATTCGGTACCTTTTGTAGCAGTTCAGTGTCTGTGAGGCATTCCATTCACCTTATATAATGCTACATAGGCAGAAAAATAATTAGAACTGCCATTCTTATTAAGAAACAAATAGCAAAGTCATTTGATAACTTCTTCAAAATACTGACATCTAAAGAAAACATTCTGAGGGAAGGGTCTAGAAGTTTCTCAATAAGTCCTTTTGGCATTTAGGGCAAGGAAATTCTTTATTCTCTAGAACTGCAAGATACTTATGGCCCCCAGGAGTTGAACAACCGAGACCATCGCGTATTAAGATGGTGTAAGTGAATTCAGTTTATTGACCAGGTGGACCATTCCTTGTGATCAGTAAATTAAACATTTCTGGCGATTCATTCATTTAATGTTTAACACAAAGTAATTGAGCAGATACTACTTGAAAAGCATCTGGAGGATATTAAGGCATAAAAATTATAGTTCTTGATTCCAATGACATATTGACTTAAGTTAGAAAGATAGATTTATAAATAAACAACTACTAGCAAGTTAGACACTTTGAATTCCATGCTGTGGGGGCAGAGGTGCAAAATTTCATTCTGAATGAAAGGGAGATGGTAACTATCTCACTAAGGTGGCACTTGTACAAAATCCTCAAGGATAAGTAGAATTTCAACAGGCAGATGGGGGAAGATGTTTCTGGCAGAGGGAGTGAGGATGAGCTAATGCCTAAGTTATAAAATTGTTATTGCACATACAAAAAATGTAGGCAGTTCAGGATGTATAAGGTAGAGTTTAGGAGAGGTGCAGGGCAAAGATATGGAGATAAAGCAGGGGAAGTATTTTAGGTTAATTAAGGAGAAATCTGAACATCTTGCTAAGGCCATCACATTTTATGAATCAGGCAATGGACAGTCACAGAAGGATTAAAAGCAAGAATGATATGTTCATATTTATACTGGATGAGATTTGGAAACTGGGAAGGTTTCAAAGCTGGAAGATAACTTAGTGCGACAGTGGTGTCTTAGTCTGCTACTGCCACACTAGTGCTTGTATAGCAACCCCAACAGCTAAGAAGTTACTCTCAGCCATTGCCTTACTAGACTCTGGTGTGGCCATGTGCTCTTTGAGCTATGGCCATCACCATGTTTCCTGGCTTTGGCCCTCTTCCCTACCTTGGGGAGGTGAATCTGCTCTCTCTCTCTCTAATTTACTTTTTAAATAAGCTATATTTTCCAATCTAAAGAAAAAAGTACTCCTCTCACACTCACAGGTCTATAGGTCAGGTTGGGGGCTATTTCAAGCTGTAATTCTGTGGGCTGACTGGAAAAACTGTGCTCCATATGTCTCATTCTGGGACCTACACTGAAGGGGCAGTAGCTACCCAGGATATGTAGTTCTCATGATGACAACAGAAGTACAAAAGTCAAGCCCAACCAGGCAAGCAACAGCTAAGCTTCTGCTCACTTCACATCCATGTACATCTCACTGTCCCAAGCAAGTCACTTGGCCAAATCAAAAGTCAAAGGGTGGAGCAAATACTCTTTAACCACCACGAGGCCATGGCAAGTATGTGAAGGTATGCTATGACAGTAAAGAATTGCAACCAGTCATTCAATCTACCACATTTGGGGTGAAAGAAGAGGAAGCTATGAACCAAGTCAATGATGACAACTACTAGCAAGTTAGACACTTTGAATTCCATGCTGTGGGGACAGAGGTGCAAAATTTCATTCTGAATGAAAGGGAGACGGTAACTATCTCACTAAGGTGGCACTTGTACAAAATCCTCAAGCATAAGTAGAATTTCAACAGGCAGATGGGGGTCACAGAGTGACTGCAGTGACACTGGCCACTGACTGGTTTCACAAAGAGTGACTAGTCCATAAGCTTCTAAGGAGAAATTTACTAGACATCCAGCTCCATGATGGTAGAAATCACCTTGTTCTGTTCACCTCTGTATTCCCAGTGCCTACTACAGGCACTGTGTTGTAGTCATGAGTAATTATTTTTTGAGACACCAGATAGCATTTAACGTATAAGTTAGACAGTGACCCTATTAGTCAAGATGTGGAACACCAATGTGGCTGTGCTGCATGATGACAGTAATTTTGAGTATTTTCTAGAACAGAGGCAGTGCTACATACTAAGAATATGGAAAAAGCAAGACTCTACCTTCAGAAAGCCTGACAAACAACTGCAGTTCACTGTGGTAAGTTTCAGGGTGTGAGTATTCACAGGGACAGAGCAAGGGGAGCATTTCATGGGAGTTTTTGTCAAAATGATAGCTGCAAACTTGATAACCTTCCTAAGGAAGGTATTGGCCCAGCTGGGGAAATGATGCCAGGCAGTTGACTACCTGCCTAAATGACTTCCCCCCACATAGTTTCCCTGAGCACCTTCTGTTATTTTTAACTTTACCAGACAGTAAGAAAACACATAGGAAGAAGGAGAAGGGGAGAAGAAACTAGAAATTTGGAATTCTCATCTCTCAAATTCAAGTTTTAGTGTTCATTTTTCTCCCTATAACAATTGTCACAAAAGGGCTGGAATGCCAGGTGTGGTGGTTCATGTCTGTAATTGCAGCTACTCAGGAAGCTGAGGTAGGAGGATCGCTTGTGGTCATGAGTTCAAGACCAGTCTGTGCAACACAGTAAAACTCCCTCTCAAAAAAAGTGGGGAAGCTAGAGAAACCGCTGTTGAATTTAGCCTTACTGTCTTACTTCGATACTCTCTTTTGGCCTCTCAACATTTGTCCCTGCTTCAGACCTATTTAGCTCAATGGCTTGGCTGTATGCCTGGCAATGGAGCAGCAAGCCAATGTGTGGGTTGAACAAGACCGATCAGTGTTTTAGCTCTTACTTAGTAAAATGAAGGCAGCTGATCTTGACCCATAATTCACTGTTGCTCAGGTGAAAGAGCACAATTTTGAAAAATCTGCACAGGCATGTAAGCAATGCATATTAGCAGCTGAATATGCATATCTAATAATTTAATAGTAAGTATATATTTTAACTCCCAAAGCCCTAGATCTGGTGTTTTTGTAGAAGGTATTTGGAAGTTTCACTCAGGATCTTCTAATATTTCTTGACTCCTATTTTAGAATCTCTGCAAATGGCTTCCAATCCTACTCTCTCATTCTGACTTCTTATCTCATCCTATCTAGGGCCCATCTTTGCCCTCAATCCTCCACCCATCACAACACCTGGTATTCTCACTTGGCAATAGAGAATACCTGTATGACTGCATCTATATGCTCTTCTGATCTACTGTAGGAGACACATTCCTTTCTAGAAGTGTGTTCTCAACATCCCTTGTAACATCATTTTCTTTGCAATTGCAAGATAAATATTTTCTTTTAAATCAGTGAGGACCCGTATTTCATGAGAGATTCCCACCTAATGGTACCCTTTTTAGCTATTAAACTCATTCTTACCTGCCCTTTAATTTAAAATGCCTAAATCTCATTATGCCTTACTTAAAATGTAGGTAATTTCCTTTTAATTGGACATATACTAATAAAGTGGTTTCTGTGCCATTATCAAATCCCTCATATAATCCACAATGGAATCTGGAATTCAGGTCATAGAAAAAGTTAACAACTCATACAGAGCCCCAAAGTGTAGTTAATACAAGGGAAAGAACTTTCAGAAGTTACTAAATAGAGTTATAGAAAGCAGTTAACTTAGAGATTCATCATCATTCTCATGTTCAGGGATGGTCTGAAATTGAACCAAGGGACTGATGTATCTCATTGCTGTCCAGCAGAAGAGCCTATCAGTTGCTTTCTTCTCATAATTGGCAAGTCTCAAGTTAGCACATGTTACCCATGCAGAGGAAGATACACTGGTTTTAGAAAAATTCAGAAATGGGAAGGACTCTATGCAAAATCTTGAACACAGAGAAACACCCAAGAAGCATATTTCTGATGTTAGGCATATCCAAAATTATTCATGAGACTCACTCATGGTCAATACAACTTTTTATAAATGCTCCAGTTATAGAGAATATCCAGAAAGCAAAACATATTACCAATGTCTTCAGCTAAAGGTATCGTTAATCTTTAAACAGATTTTAAATAGTTTATCCATTTTTATGGAAATTACATGAACAGGGTCAAAATCTAATTCTTCTGGATGACTCTGGGTCCTTGTATGCTCCTCCTTCACAAGGCAGCACAGCTAGGCTCTACACGGGGGTGGAGGATGATAGTGGGGGGGGCAGTACAAGGTACACTGCATGACCCCAAAAGAGTCCTTGGAAATGGGCTACTTTATGGTCACCTCTACATTCTTCATAAAACCACATGGAATCCGTACAGCTGGGACCAGTATGGTGGCACCCTAAGAAGGGTGTCCTATTATGTTTGTTACTAAATCTGAGGGAGTAGCTTGTCTACCTTTCCTGAAAATTTTTGCCATCAGCATCACCAAGAGAATCCTTTTCAGAGGCATTTGGAATCCCACATCACCCAGTCTTCTCCCAGTTCTATATTACTGTGGACTGGTGCTGGCTCCAAGCCAGCATGGAACCAAGCAGTCTCTTCACCTGACACCATAAGGGTGCAGAGCCATCTTGGCTGTGGGTAATTGTGTCATCCCTCTTGTGCAGATGAGAAATCTGAAACCGTCAGGGTTGAGTCCCAGTCACGCAGCCAGAAGGGAGGCCTGTGACTCTTTAATCACTAATGTTCCCAGCCCCCGTGTCACCTGCAGTATATTTGTTAGTGAGCAGGCTGGGGACGAGTAATTCAACATGAAGGTTCAAACAAGAAGGCTCCCTCCTTGCTTAGGAATCCCCTCTGTGGGTCAAAGCAAATTTCAGTGGATCCTTATACAGAGATTCGAGGCAATTTGTATTTATAGATATTTGAACAAACTATCTTGGGAAATCAAAGCAGCTCAATTATACTGCAAGACCAGGTGCAAATGACTGCCAATTTAGGTTTTGTCTGTTGAGATTATTATTATTATTTTTTTTGAGTTGGAGTCTCACTCTGTCACCCAGACTGGAGTGCAGTGGCTGCTCCCGGCCACCGCAGCCTCGACCTGCTGGGCTCCGGCGATCCTTCCACCTCAGCCTTCCAGTAGCTGGAACTACAGGCATGCGCTACCATGCCCGGCTAATTTTTTGATTTATTGTAGCGATGAGGTCTCGCCAAGTTGCCCAGGTGGGTCTCGAACCCGCGGGCTCAGGCAATCCTCTCACCTCAGCCTCCCAAAGTGCTGGGTTTACAGGCTGAGCCACTGAGCCCGGCTTGTTGAGATTATTAACACCTCCTATTTGTATGGGACAATGTGCAAATCTTCGAGGGCCTAATGCTCTCACAGTGAATCTGGGAAATACTGTTGTTGTTGTTATTATTATTGCCACTACCAGTTTACAGATGAGAATAGACTTGGAAGTTAAGGGACATGTTCAAGGTCACACTGTGATGAGGGGCCAACTGGGACTGCCATCAGATTCTCAGGCTGACTCTCAGGCTTGGTTCTCGTTTCTGCATTATTCGTTCTCAACAAGGGAGGAGGCCATCATCCCTAGCGGGGCAAACATTGGCTCTTAAACGAGAAAAAAAAAACCCTTTTTCATTTTATGTATAAAACACAGATATATAAACATGGTATAAACAGATATACAATATATCTGTCATTACAATTTCAGGGGAGGGGAATTAGTGGAAAATGTCTAGAGAAGTTCCTTGCGGGGGTGGTGAGGGGTGATAATGCAAAATGTTCTATACCACAGGGGCTGGGCCAACCCATGTTACCTGTTATTAGTACATTTCTTTTTATAAAGTTTACATGCTGGGGTATATTTAAACAAATACTTGTTGGAAAAAAATAAATTAGCAATGTCACTTTCTCAGTCTTTCAGCTGTTTCTAGATGATATAATTGATACTGGTGAGGAGTCTGGGGAACATACCTTGATGCCATCCAAAAGAAAGTGCCAAATTCCACAGAAAGGGTGATACTCTACCTTACATGAATAGCCTAAAAGCAAACACACACATGAAACCATTTGCTAGCTATTCAACAGGAAAGATCAGAAGAAAAAATAAATCTAGTCACATAATGTATTTGCTTCTACAGGAGGTTCGATTGCCTGCATGGAAAACCCAAAGACCTTTCTGAAGCACGAGAAACCTTTCGAATAAATACTTGTTAATGGCCTGGACAGCTGAAAAATGGATGACCTCGCGTATGATATTAGGGCTCTTTAAAAGACTTCTCCTCTTCTCAAATATTCATGTTTCAATTAAAACGTACACCTACTTTATTAGCCACACCAGGCCCAGTTCAGATCAATAACAGCAGCACTAGATGGAATTCTAATGAAGATAAACAACACTGAGTCCTCCCAGCTTCCCCTGGGCATGGATGCACAAAGCTCCCTTTCACAGTGTGCTCCAAGATATTTTACAGTCACCTGCCTCATGCAAATAAGGAGGCTCATGTTTATT
Source organism: Carlito syrichta (assembly GCF_000164805.1). Classification (NCBI taxonomy): domain Eukaryota; kingdom Metazoa; phylum Chordata; class Mammalia; order Primates; family Tarsiidae; genus Carlito; species Carlito syrichta. Next base: position 623,180 of record NW_007252178.1, on the reverse strand, counting down.
CATGCTGAGAGTTACAGACCACCTTTCATTCCCTAGGCCAGCTCGGCTAACCAACAGAGCGCCGTCTGCACCACTATGAAGTTGAGCTGTCCTAGGAAGAGGACTCCTGAATATATAATTGTCCCCTGTAAAGCATGCACAGAAAGTCAGTAAGCTGCAAATGGTTTGAGGAGCAAACACATTTCTTTTTTTTAAATTCATGCATTCACTGCCTTTAAGGCTTCAAACAATCTCTTTTCTATACCACATCATAATCCACTCAATGTGACTAGGTAGTGGTTATTTCCTATGAATAATCTTCCTGGGGATTCCTCTGGATGTTTCCTTCTGTACTGCTCTCCAATTCTTCCTAATTGAGATTTCCTCCCATTGACTTGGATGAAGCTCACAGCCTGGCCAGGGGCAGCTGCGGCTTTGTTTAATGGGCCTGCGTTCTTCCTATGCACAGTCTCGGCTATTTTAAAGGATGGTTTTTCATCTGCAAGCCTGAGATTCTAACTCTGTTGTGTGTGCTTAGCTTATTAGGCTGCTAAATAAAGTTTCAAAATAGTACTTTTTCTCTAGAGTGACTTCATTTTTCAAATCATTAGTTTCTTCAATTTTGGTAATTGAAGAGCATGACAGAGTCATCCAATCTTGGGTAATAATGCCGATTTTGACAGTATCTAAAATAATGCTACTAATTCAAAAAAAAATATTTTGATGTTATCTAAAAGGGCTCAGCCATCACTGGAAAGGTCTGGGCAACCAGGTAATGGTTGGGGAGGCCTTAATTCTCGACAGCCATTAAATATGTGAGAATTGTGGGGTCTGCTGATTTTTAGGCTGCTACCCAGTGTTTCACACAGGAAACAGTTCTTACAGTTCTTTGGAAGAAGACACCTTCTGAAGTCCATGAAAATTTCAGCTTAAAGCCTATTTTTGCCAAAGTTAAATGTGTTATTAATTCAGTTTAGAATTTAATGTGGGGTTCATAGACAGCTTCACTTTTCTTTTTTTTAACATAATAGCCAAAAAAAATCTTTTTTTTAAAAAAAAGACAATTTACTCATTTTTCATAGACAGAATTTATCTCATTAAATATAAAAAGAACACATTATAACTACATACGACATTTTTACTTCCTCAAAGCATTTTTATATTAATTGTTTCAGTTTAATATTATACCACCACAAGAGAAGGTGATAGTGTCCTTTTAAAAATTACTATTTTAAAATTTGTAGGCATAGAGCTCTTGAGTAGCAGGACCAGGACTAGAATCTGGGTCATACAAACTAACAGACATACGACCCCATCAATGCAGGTCATTTACACTAACTGGCAATAAGTGTTACATGTGTCAACTGATGGTGGTCCTATTGACACAAATCACCGTTCATGATCAATCTACCATAATGAAAATATTCATGCACAGCCTGCCTGCCTCCAATGATTTAATTAGTCTACAGTATAACTGGGCCCTAGGATAACAGGGTCTTCAAAAGTCCCCAGGTGATTCTAATATCCAGTCAAGGTTGAGAAACACTGCTATGCACAAATATGTATTTTGAAGCATATACTCTCATTAGAATTTTTCAAGTGGAGCAGTGAAGCACACATGCTTTAAATGAGATTCCCATACCTGAAATATCAAAATCACTTGCGTCCTCTTTCTTACCCTGCTCAAAAATGAGGACTTCAGTGAAATGATTAGGGGCCACTTGTGTGCTGGGATATCCCAGCTGCAGTTTAGCTCTTCCCCAATGCCCATAAAAATGAATAATGCATGCTCTAAAATATTGGTAATAAAAGACAAAAACATAGAATACAAACTCAATGGCCCGAATCAACGGATTATTCTGCAGACTGCTATATTGAGAAACTGAAAGAAAGTACTTTTCAAAGCATAAATATTTTAATCACTCTCCAATTCTACTTCTCTTATATAAATAAAAAAACATTCCATCTGCTGCTTCCCAAGCCCGGAAGAGCAGAAGACAGCTGCTTTTCTAAACTCTCTTCCAGTAGTGGCATTAACTGCTAAGCACTAGACAGCTATAAACGGGTGTCCCAAGCAAGGTGGGTTGCAGAAACCCTTTCTGCCTCTGATAGAGTCTAGTGCAGTTTGCTGGCCAAATCAAAATTTTGAATTCAGGGGCACTGCTGCTCCAGTTAGCCGCTAAAGAAGGCAGAGAGCTGAGCCCTGCTCACAGAGCCCTGGGTCCCAGGGTTGACAACTGAATCCGCCTCCCATGCTCTGTTCAAATTGACAAGAGCCTGAGATGGTGTCCAAGAAAGTTCAAAAGAAATTATGTCTCATGCTGGGCTCTTTTAAGATATTTCTGAATTTGAATTTGGACAGCCTTAGGGAATAAGAAAAAACATTAAGTCTACCGGTAACTGCAAACCCACATTTGTTCCTAAATTCAATCTCCTCTGCTACCAAGTTAATAACAAGAAGAAAAGTGAACTGATTTAACTTTCAGCTCTTCTCTGTTCTCCAATTTATTATCAGGTAAAGCAGAACCTTGGCTGATCGGCAGCAGCAGGAAAAAAATCAGAAAGACAGTCTTCAAACTGAATTAAAGGATCTAAAACAGGGGCATTCTTTTTTTAAAAAAAGGCCAGTGGAAGCAGAATAGGAACATAAAAGAAAAGGGACATAATTATATCTGTATTTGAGCAGCCACTAGCAGAATTCTGTGACTGGTATTATATCTACCAGCAAAAAGAAAAACAAACAAAAGGCTTACCTATCCATGTTTCATTAATTTAAACTGATAACACATGCCTAAAAATCAAATATACACTGTAACAGGCAGAAGAATGGTCTCCCAAGGGTGCATATGTTCCAATCACCAGGACTTGTGAATGTTACATTATATGGCAAATGGGAATTTAGGTTGCAGGTGGAATTAAGGTTATTGACAGCTGACCTTCAAATAGGGAGATTATCCTGGATTATCTGGGTGACACAACAGAGTCACAGGGGTTCTTAAACATGGAAGACCAAGGCAGAAGAGGGATCACAGTGATAGGATGAGAAGGACTCAAGCTCCCTTGCTGGCTTTGAATATGGACAAAGAGGGCATGGACCAAAGAATGCACGTGGCCTTTAGAAGCTGGAAAGGGCGAGGAAATGAATCCTCCCCCAGAGCCTCCAGAAAAGAACACAGCTCTGCTGACACCTTGATCTACCTTGATTTTTAGCTCAGTGAAATCTATTTTTGCCTTCTGGACTATGGAAACGTAAGACAAGGTTGTATTGTCGAAGCTGATAAATTTGTTACATCAGCAACAGAAAAGTACTGCATGACTAAAATGTATATAATTGATATACTCTTCTGGTTACAAAAGTAAGGCATCCATAGTATTGAAAAAAAAGCAAACATGGCAAAAATATTTAATATGGAAAATTACAATTCCTTGTCCTTCTTATCCCTGATCCTCCTCTGATACCTGCTCTTGCCTGATAAATATCTACAGGTGGGATGGGGCCCTCTGCCTCTCCAGCCTCTAGCTGCATGTCCTCAGCCACATACTGCCATCTCTCTATACTTGGCAGCAGAGGTGGGACTCCAAGTGTAAGTCTATAATCTGTAGACAATGCACAAAGATGGTGCTAGGGCCACAGTAAGAAACTGTACTCCAAACCTGGCTTTCAGACCTTGCTACAGGGAGTTTTTCAGCTGTATAGTTAATTATGATAAAAGTTCCAGACTGACACTCTGTGGAACTTGCTGTTACCTGACAGGACCTCACCCCGGACAGGCAGGATGTCAATGCCACCAATTCGAGTACGTGGCCATGATAAACCACAGGGTCCCAAGAGCCATGATCACTTCCTTTCACCAGCCTGAGGCCTCTGCTTTTCTTTGCCAACAATGTACTCTTGGTGCTTCATGCTGTAACCATAACTTATACAGGATTTAAGTGCCCGAATGATCATCCCGAGTCAATTATCTGCAGAAATTTGGTAATATTTTCACATACCTTATCTGTGCCTAGATGAACAACAATGTCTGCAACAATATCATTTTTTAAAAATGCAAAATTCTGTAGTTTAGGAAACGCAGTATAAATGAAATCTCTCAGATGCCAGAACCCATGAGAGTCAGTGAGGGTTCCTTCTCCTGGTGACGCAAGTGCCCTGGCACACGAAGCTGAGGAGTTTTTATGGCTTTTACATTGCAGCACATGAAGAGCTGAAATAATCCAGGGTAAAGTGGCCTTAGTCACTTCCAAAGACTACTGATTTAATTCTCTCTTTCTTTCTCCCCCAACCCCTGACTTGATTGAACAAAGGCCTCCCTGCTCCTTCTTCCTTCTTTCGGGGATGATTTGCACCTGAATTGCAAAGTCTCTCACAATCAAGTGAATTGCACTTAGGAGGCTGCAGTTATAATCACAAGGAAATTAATGGGCTTCTTTTCTCCACTTTCCTCCTTGAATTGTGCCTGTCCTCCAGGACTGCAGCTCAGATACTCAGACACACACACACACACACACACACACACACACACACACACACACACAGCAGCACTAGGTTGCAGCTTCTAGATCAGTGCTCTCCACGGAGGGGCACTGCTGGGGCTTATTTCTATGAATTCAATCGATGGCCAAGATCCAGATGCAAAGGAAAGATGGTGGAAATGAAATGGTGTTCACCTGCTGCAAGGGCGCATGAGACACTATGCTGAGGGAAACAGGTTTGGGCCTGAGGCTTGCGTCCTTTTCCTGGTTTTCTTTCTTTTCAACCAGTATTGATTCAAGATGCCACAAACCAGAAATACAGTAGAAAAGAAGGATGAAATGTAAATTTAAAGGGAAGGTAACAGGGAGGCAAAGACCAACCAGAATATTAAGTGTAGTTGAAATTCAGATATTATGTTATGCACCATTCATAGGCCCAAGAAGGCCCCACAGCATGACTGTGAACCAGACCCTTAGACTCTTATAGACAGTTGTATCCCTTAGTGCCAGGTGAGTAGGCATAGGTGACGTGGCCAGCTACACCCAGAGTCATATGTAGTAGCAAAGTAAAAGTACTAAAGCCGGAAATATACCATCCCTTATTATTGTTAATCAGACCTTCATCTAATGAAAAAGATTTTTCTTACCTCAAAAAGCATGGACAGTTCTTCTGCTTCCTTTAAGCTGGCCAACACCCTTCTCCCTAACCCAACATTCATACACAGATGGAAACGTGAAAGTCACACTCTCACGAGAAATTATAATACAGAAAACCAAAGGACACATCAGTTCAAATACTCAAGTGCTCACTTGAGGAACCACTGCATATAAACTTAATTACTTGGTTCTTTGAAAGAGACCTTTCATTTTAATAAAAATTCTTTTTGACACAGTACAAGGCAGATTTTCTCAGCACATCCATAAACACAAGGAAACAACTGGACTAGACAGAGTCGTCTTCCTGATCGTCCTGACCTCATTTGCTCTGTGCCAGTTTCTTGTACAGGTAAGGAAGACACCTTCCCCAGTCGATCCCTGTGATATCAACAAGGCATCCCAATCTAATGCCACAAAAGGAAAAAGTTTGTCTTGACAATGTTTCTCCAGAAAGAGTTTCTGCTGGAGCTCCAGCTTAGACAAATGGAGCAAAGCCGTTCCAGGCTTATTTATCTCCAGAGAGGTGGGCAGCCCCAGGACATAGCTTCATGGTTGCACAGGGATATCCATCTTTCTCCATTCTTGAAGCCACTTATGACCATAGACTTCCTTATTCCTTGCCAACCGCCTTCTACACACAGCTGAGGTACTATGCAACAGGCCCCTGTCATGACATAGGAAGCCCCTTCCTCAACCTCAGGGCCACGTTACCTTGTTGAAGTCTTCAGAAGTTGCTCTCATTTCCTTCCATGTCTTGTTCAGGAGCTGGATACAGATGCAGAAAAACTCCTCGAAGGATCTGTCGTGGGTGAAGAACATTGGGTGGAAGTCGTTGCAGGTCTCACTGGCTGGAGGAAAGAGATGGGAAATAAGGAAGGCAGTTTTATTTTTTGTTTTTTAATTTTTTTTGAGTTGGAGTCTCACTCTGTCACCCAGACTGGAGTGCAGTGGCCGCTCCCAGCCACTGCAGCCTCGACCTGCTGGGCTCTGGCGATCCTTCCGACTCAGCCTTCCAAGTAGCTGGAACTAGAGGCGTGCGCTACCACGCCTGGCTAATTTTTGACCTATTGTAGAGATGAGGTCTTGCCAAGTTGCCCAGGTGGGTCTCAAACCCGCGGGCTCAGGCAATCCACTCACCTCAGCCTCCCAAAGCACTGGGATTACAGGCTGAGCCACTGAGCTCAGCTGAAAAGCAGTTTTAAAAGAGGAAAATGAGAGGACACAACCACAGATAGTTGCCTCAAAGAGTGACAACTGGAGGCATCTTTGGCTCAGACATCAATGGAGAAGAGGCATTTTGAAAAGCAACCCAAGGAAGGCCCCCACACAACTTGGAAGTTTAAGGCCAGATAGGCCTTAGGCACATATTCTGACTGACGAAGTCAGCTCCTAACCCGTCCCAGGACACGACCCCCATGGCTTTTTTCCATAACTGCTGTGTGGCATATGAGCCCTGTATCTGCCTTCTTGACCTTATACAAACTGCCCTGTCAGGCATAGCTTCCCCATCACCCTAAATTTCCCCTTTCTCATCAAAATAACTGGCAGAAGATGGGCTTTCTTGAATATACAATTAATTGCAACTTTGAAAACAGCATCCATGATTATTTCTCTAGGGAACTCTTTTCCCTCTTATGGCACTGAGGAAGGGACATTTGAGATCATTAACCATCTGATACCATTAACCATTTGTTTTACATTCCCAGGCACAGATGGCTGGAGGTCAAAGCAACTCAAATGGCTTTGAAGACTGCAACTGGTTCAGTTCTGGGCAAAACTATGACAACAGCCAAGATTGCCTTTGAGCTCCCTTGCAGATCTTCTTGGGTCAGACTCTGAGCTCCAGGTTGGACCACTTCTCTCCTCCTCCTCCTCAGACCAGCATCCCAGCCGCTCCCCTCATCCCAGCTGTCTGTCAAGCTTACATTTGTATAACCGCTTTACATACATCACCTCTCATTTGATCTTTACAGCGTCTCTTACTATTCATGTCTTAAGGATGAGAATACTGTAGAGCCCAAGGCACTAAGGTTTGTGACCCCCTCCAAACAGTATCCTAAAGTTTTTGGAAAAAACAAATATACATACTGTTATATAGAGTGAAAGTAATTCTATTTTAATTGGAATCTCTCTAAAGGCCAATTCATCCTCAAGACCCAGAATGGTAGAGTTTCAGGAAATCCAGGAGAGGATGGGGTGGGAAGGTGGGAGTGGGGCTTACAGCAGAGACCCTGTATTTCTGAGGAGAGCCTTGGTGCCTGCCAAGTGGATGCATCGACTCCACCTACAGAAAGTCCTCTGGAGGCAGGGCCCCAGCAAGTGAGCCCTGATCAAATATAACATGCTCTGCTCTGGCATGGCCAGGGCTATTACACACCAACCTCTATCTTCAATCTTTATGGATATAGTGAATTCCAGACCTCTGAACAGTTTAAAATTACAGCAAAGTGGTGTGTATTTGCATGGTTCACCCCTCTGAAGGGTGCTACCTGATGTGAAGACATGGGAATGCCATTTTCTTCCAGATAGCCTAAGGTCATAGGCTAGTAGCAATGTGCAATCACGTAGAAATGGTCTAGGGGCAGAGACTTGGGTTCAAGTGCTGCTAATCAGGAGCAAGTCACTTTACCTTTCTGAGCCTCGATTTTCTCAACTAAAAAATGGAAAGAAAATCTCTGCTGCCTTCTTGTTAGGCTTCAGAGAGGATCACATGATGCAATTAGCGGGAAAGTGCTTTAGAAAAGATTAAAGTTAACATGAATACGCAGGGAGGTGGAGGTGATTACAATGAATTTTGTAACAGCATATTGTTTCCAGGAACATGGGTCGTTCTGCGATTTCCCCCTAATTCCTAGTCAAGCCTGTTCATATCTCAGCAATTAAAAGCAAGAACATATGTCACCCTACCTCAGCCTGTGTTACTGGCAGAGAGATGGCAAATGTGAAGTTTTGACCGGAGATACAAATCTATTTAAGGGGCTTGGAACACAAACAGGGGCAGATCATGCTGTTTGATGGTCTGGGCAATGAGCTGACAGTTTCACTTTCATAAGTACAGAAGCCAGTAAAATTTACAAGGCTACCAAAGCACCTTAAAACATTATTGTCATCCAAGAACTTAATCACATTATCACAGTATCCTTTTTGGATCTAGTATGATTATATGTGTACTTTATGCCCTTGTTAAAATTTTTATGTGATTTTCGGAGCTGAGATAGCCAGACAAAACTGAGACCCAAAAGCTTGGCTCTTGCTTGGGTGAAGAGGAAGGTAAGCAGCATCATTAAGAGAAGGCGGTATTTGTTGGGTCCACAGTATGCTCTAAGGGCTCCCCCCCAGGCGCTCTCCTTGCAACAACCCTGGAGGTAGGCATTATGGGTATCCTCATTTTATATATGAGGAAAGTGAAACTTGGGGGAGAAAACCAAAAACCTTTTATCATGAGCTTTTTTTTAGGTGGCTCCAAATAAGCATTTGAAATCCACAGTTAAGCTGCTCCAGCAGCAGGCTTCCTGCCTTGGTTGACATCAAAAGCTAATTTCCTTGCGGCTGCCACTCTGCAAATTTTCTCCCCCTGCTCTCCTATATGTCCTGTACTCCTCCTTCATCAGAAACCCAGGTTATGACCCACAGTCCAATGAGGTTCACAGCAAGTGCACAGCTAGTCCCTGCTGATTCAGAACACCTGGCCATGAGACAGCAGTATCAAGGCCGCGCTACCCACTGTCACCAGCCCCACATCAGGCACTGGATGGCAGACTCTGTCTACATTACAGTCACTTATTATGACAAGCCCATGAAGGAGACATTATTAATTTGCTTAAAAATATTAGAAATAGGAAATTTAGAAAGGTAAGGTGACTTGTCCAGGGTCACATGGCTTGCAACCAGTAGTGCTGAGATTCAAGGTCAACTTGGCTCCAAGAAAGCCCAGCCTTGTTCTGTTGCACTCTGTATCCTCAATCTGTTTCTCAATTAATCCTCCCCCAACACAAATCTGAAGTCATTACTTTTCCACCTTTAAAAAATATTTAAGAAGTAAAATCGTACAAGGGGCACAGCTAGTAATGCTTAGAGTATATTTAGGGCTGGGATTCCTCTGTTTTCCCCCGACTACCTGTGGCCAAGTGGAGGTAGATTCCAATCATGAGGGTTAAACTCTTCTTCAGGACCTTACCTCTCCTTTCCTTGGGTCTGGGCAAAGCAGAAAACTCAAGATATTGTCTACCTAGTTCCTAGCTTCCGCTGAACCAACTTTTTTTGTCTTCCTCAAGATATTGTGTCTTTCTTCATTTTTAGATAAGGTCTCACTCTGTTCCTAGGCTGGAGTGCAGTGGTGTGATCATAACTCACTGCAGTATTGAACTCCTAGGCTTAAGTAATCCTCCTGCATCAGACTCCCAAGTGGCTTGTACTATAGGGAAATGCCACAAACCTGATGAATTTTTTTATATTTGTGTAGAGGTAGAGCCTCTACTCAGGTTGGTCTTGAACTTCTGGCCTCAAGCAATCTTCCTGTCTTGGCCTCCCAAAGTGCTGGGATGACAGTCATGAATCACTGTGCCTGACCATTAAAATGCTCAAAATGCAGATATTTACAATTGAGGCTTTTTTTTTTTAAAGCAGGAAGGGCTCATCCAGATGATCTGATCAGCTTGCTCCTCTCATGTTGTAGGTAAGAGCTGTCTGAAAGGGAAAATGGCTCACCCAAAAGGTCATGATGGCAGAAAGGTCACAAAGACTAGGAGTTAGACTGCTGGGGTTCAAATCCTGGCTCTGCCAGGAACTAGCAGAGTCACTTGGGCAAGTCATTTCAGCTGTCTATGCCTCATTATTCTCATCTGGAAACTGGAGGTTACAATAGTACACACTTCATCAGCTTGCTGTGAGGATCAAAGGGGAACAGTGATTAAGAGAGAGGAAGATCAATGCAAGTGTACGCCAGCTTATCAAGTGGACGTGTCCTAGGCGACTCATTTATAAATGTGATCTTGTCACTTAATAGGGACGACCTAAGTCTAAGAATAGGTTTAAATAAACAGACAAATAAAACCAGGGAGGATGCAATTTATTATTATTTTTTTGAGGAAAACAGCTCAAAACTGAGGGAAAAAAGAAGAATTGAATGAGCAGGCAATGATTTTATAAATGAAATTTAGAGAAAAGTTTTCAATGAGACAAAAATAGTAGACATTTTAAAAAACCAAATTGTTTTTAACCACACTATTTTAACACAATGAGATGTCACTTTATAAAAAACCAACTCAATGGTCTTTTAAGTCTTGAATATTAACATAACTTCAGGGCTATGGGTACAATGGATTCTATTAATTTGCTGACATCTCATTCACTTATAAGTAAGCCAGCTTTGAAAGCAGCTATAACCTATACATGCATTTTAAAAATAAAAATAAGAATGCTATACATTTAGGTAGCACTTTGCCTGTCAAAGTAGATTTGTTCTTATTTTTCATGAGATGATGTGAGGTGAGGCAGGGAGGCAGGTATTGTCACTGGGCTCTCAGAGAACAAGGGTTGCTGCAATGTAGTAAAGAAACAATGAAAGATGAGTGTGGGGAATGGTTCTAAAGCTGCCTATGACCTTGAGAAGGTCATCACAGCACCCTGGGTCCAGGTTTATTTGTTATTTGTGAGTGGGATGGGCTGATTTCTAAGGTTTCTGCCAAGTATAAAATTCCAACTCTCTATACACATACCACAACACATACATACAGCCCCACCCCCCAGATAATGTATCTTCAGCTCCCTAATGCTGATAAAAAATTATAGAATTTGGTGATCGTGCCTGCACTAAACTTTAGTTCCTAAACTACTAGTTCCTTTATTGATAGAATGACTACACATTTCATGTAGGGTGCGAAGGCATTAGAGTGACATTTGATAGGCTTAGCAAATGTTTGATGAGTATTTACTCTTTCTTTCATAAAAAAAGCTGTGAGTTGTTTTTACACTCTTTCGACCTTTTAATCTCACCATTTCATAAGAAGAGTACTTGACTAAACACAGGATGACTAAGATGACAGGCAGACGCACAGTATTTGCTCTTTCATGGGAATTTTCTAAAGACAAATATAAGTTTTGAGACACTGAAAAACTCTGTTTCATGCTTTTTATGACCATTGTTATACTAAGAGAGACTTTGAACCCATTCCTATAGATCTGGGAGGCACTGGGCAAATTTGTGTATTTTTACCACGACGTTATGAGCTATTTCATCAACAGTCTTTGGAAACGGCGCACTTTGAAAAAGAGACACTCACTCTGTTGTAAAATTATGAATTATAGGAAAAAAGGGGGTAAATCATATACACACAAAAACATTTAACACAGAAAAAACTGCCAAAGCAGTCACAACATGTTACCAGTTATCCTGAGGAAAAAAATCTAAATTGGAACTATTTTTAGTTCTAGGGTCAACTTGGATAATACATTTATGAATTCTCAAATGCAAATGTATATTTTATACCTTTGCATAAAAATAATCTTACCCTACCTAGAAAACCTTGAGTTTTCTATTTTTAGACCTGGTCATCATTAACGGTTTGATTTTGGAGCGTGGTTCTGTGTGGGAAGGTGCTAAAAGTTCAGAACTTCCTGTAGGTGGGAGAGGTAAAAAGAGGACAGCGAGGTCAAGAACTTGAAGTTCTCGCACTGCTGCCGTGCTCTGACTGTCTAGAAGCTACCACCCCTGCTATTTCAGGACAAGGGATCAGAGGCTTTAAACTTTCCCAGCTCTTCCCAGCTCCTGAAGTCTGGTTTAATAGAACTCCAGATAGTCTTTTCTATCCTCAGTCATCCTAAAAATAGAATGAAATCGACACTGAAAAGACACACAGTAGCTAATCCAATGCTTCATTGTTCACTTTCCCTTTTTTTTTTTTTTTTTTGAGGACACGAGAGAGAAAAAAAACACCGATTAGATTAGCGTTAGGGTTGAAAATCAGACTCATAGCCCAAAGGCAGTCAACTCAGCAAAAGTGACCTGAGGCCAAATTCCAGGCACACGATGTGTGTTAATAAAAAAGCAGAGATTCTGTGGTCAGGTTGGTCTGGGTGTAAATCTTGGTGTTGCTACCTAACACCAATGTGACCTTGATCACCTTACAACTCCTCTGGACTTCTGCATCCCCATTCAAAAAAAAGAGGATAATGTCTTCTGTCCCATCAGGTTGCTATTAAGATTAACTATAGAGTGAGTCAAATATTAATGGAGATAAAACAAGCACTCAATAAATGTCAGTTGTTACTAGTTTTAATAACGTAATAATTATTGTACATAGATAGAATGACAAATTTGAACTTATGCTATCAAACATAAAGACTTATTATAAGACTACAGCAATCAAGACATGATTAAAAAAAAACAACAACAGAGCAATGAAATAGAATAGGGAGTCCAGAAAGGAACCGCATATATAGTCACTGGACTTATGTCAAAGGTGACACTGCAGGGGAAAGAATTTGCAATAACTTACACTGGGCCAATTGTTCATGCATCTGGAGGAAGTGAAATTTTGACTCTCTACCTCACACCATCCAAAAAAATGAGTCCTGAGAGGATTATACATCTCAGTGTAGAAGGAAAAACAGTGAAGAAGTGTCCGTATAACACAAGAGAATATATTCATGACTTTAAGGCGGGCAAAAGTTTCTTGAACGGAATAGAAAAATCATTAACCTTAAGAAAAGGTATGACTGGATTATATTAACCTCAATAATTTGTTTATCAAAAGATACAATAAAAATGGTACCTTAGAAGAAAAACTTGCAACATTATTTGACAGAGAAATGGCATCCATGATACATAACTACTCCTATAAGTCACTAAGAAAAAGACAAGCCAGTTGACAAATGGGCAAAATGTAAGTAGGCACTTTACAAAATAGAGTATCTAAGTGGCCAATGAACGCATGAAAAGATGCTCAGCTTTTTTAGTCACAAGGAAAATGCAACCTTAAACAAGAATGAGATATTTCCAAACATCCAACAGAATGGCTAAAATGAAAAAAATAGAAAATACTAAGTGTTTATAAGAATGTGAAACAAATGGACTCATCATACACTGTTGATGGGAGTGTAAAATTGTTCAACCACTTTAAAAAACAGTTTAGCAGTATTTACTAAAGCTAAAATATTCTTACTCTATGATATATAGCAATTCCAGCCAAAGATATAAACCCAACAAAAATGCATACATATGCATTCCAAAGGAAATGTATATGAATGTTCACAGCAGCACTATTTGTCACAGCCAAAAACCTGAAACAATCAAAATGTCCATTCAACAGATGGATAAATAAATTACAGTTTATTCATATAGCAGCATGCTTAGTATAAAGAAATTATTTTTTAAGATGCGACACACAATATGAATGCTTTCAAATAACATTCACAATTACATGAATAAACTGAAACAAACATAATGTTGAGCAAAAAAGAGGCCTACACAAAAGAGAACACAAGATATGATCCTATTTATCTAAAGCTCAAAACAGGCAAAACGGCTTTATGGTAATGGAAATAGGACATTGTTCTTTTAGAGGAAGAGGAATTGGGAGGGGGAAGGAATTAGGGGTTAAGAGATGACCCAAGAGGGTCTCTGTGGATTATATGATAGTCTCTTTCTTGATCTAGGTAGTAGTTAAATGAATCATTGGTAGTTGGAAAATTCACTGAGCTCTGTGTGCCCTTAGGATTTGAATACTTCTGTGTAAGTTATACTTCTATAAAATCCAACTTAAATAAATAGAATATCAACTTTCCAGAGGCCATGACATTGTAGACAGGATAAAACTCCTGCATATGATATATTTGATTTCAGTGGGCTTTCTAGAATTAATATTATATGTGCCCTGCCTATCACTTCTAGAAATAGGGATTGGCATTTTATGTAACCAGGTTTACTGACTGGGAAAAAAAGTACATAACTTGTTTATGCAGGCATCCTAGTCCAATTATCTAACTGCTATCAGTTTCTAAATCTGGGCAGAGGGGACCTCTTCATACCTGGACTCTAATTTCAGCCGTTGGATGGGTAAAAGAGTAAATGCAAGATTTTTTTTGTGTGTGTGACTAGAGATCCCAATCTTACTGAAGAATAGTACCACAGATGCTGATGCAAAAACTATAATAGATTTGACTAGTAGTGTATGAACTCTAAGAAATGTTGCAGGTTTATTTCAAATCATCTCTCTCTTCTTTCCTCCTTCCCTTCCTTCCTCCATTTGTTTATGGATACTTCCTTTTTCTTCCTCCATTACTTCTATCCATCCACGTGCATGTCAGTCCATCCATCCATTCATCCATCCATCCATCCATCCATCCATCCATCCATCCATCCATCCATCCATTCATCCATCCATCATTCCATCCACACATCCACCCAACTAGCAAGGTGGTTATGAGGATGGCCCTGGAGCCAGGCTGTCTGAGTCTAGATCCTGGCTCTGCCACTTATTATCTATGTGACCTCGAGCTCGTAAACACAGAGAGATGGGTAAAAGATGAAGCTGAAGAAACAGGCAGACATCAGATCGTACAGTGCTTTGTAATCACATTAGAGAGTGTGGACTTTATTCCACCAGCAATGGGAATCCATTAAAGTGGTTTAAATAGCAGTGTGATGAAGTGACAGTTTTCCATTCCCTTTCTTATTCTTACCTTTTGTCTGTTTTTAATGGTATTAAAATTCAGGTAATGTGAAGGTTCTTGTTTTTCTGGTATTCAATAAATCGATATTTTAGTATATTAAGAAAGATTGATGAACCAGGTAAAAACATAAGCACAAAGTAGTTAAGAGTGTCATTTTGGAGTTAAGACTGAGGCTAGAGTTTTTCCTCTGCAACCAAACAGTGCGATTCCAACCAAGTCCTCTAATGTCTCTGAGTCTCTTTTGCTATGATGAGAACAACCCATATTTCTCAGAATTGAGTGAAGATATAGTGAGACGATTCCCATAAATGCTTAGCACAGCACCTGATATTTAGTAAGCACTCAATAAATGTTAGTCATAAAATGTGCAGAATACAAATACAGTATATAAATTTTTTGAAGAGAAAATCCTTGATTTAAGATTTAGCTTGTGGTGAAATCTTATTTACTTAACTTGCCATTATGAAGGTACCCAGTTCTTCTGAAAAGTTATAGAGCAGCATTCCCAAGGTCATCTTGTGAAATGTTAAACCAAAAAATAAAATATGCAGAAATTCCAGTAATTTAAGATTCCTGATAAGCACAAGCTAAGTGACCTCTGGGAGTTTGCTTATAATTGAAAAATCGTCTTGCTGATATGCCCTGTATTTGTTCTTTTTCCTTTGTCCTCTAGTCGAAACAACTAAGACATGCACAGAAAGAGAACCTGGATCATTTACACTTCATCTGTTGGCAAAATAATCCTTTCTAGAGCCACTTATAGGTATAAGAAGTGACTCTTTCTTGATCTAAAGAGCAAAAAGAGAAGTAAAAACTCAACTTTTTGGAAGAGTATCACGATTATGGTGTGAGTTAATGATGCAAAACTGAGTGGGAAACACACTTATCTTTCCAAATATATTTTATCTGGGGGGTGTTGCTCGAGTACAGAGAGGTGTGGTAAATTCTGTGCATCAATTTGACTGGGGTAAGGGCTGCCCAGATTTTATTTTTTTACTTTAAGGATGTGGGGTATAATTCAGGGTTAGATATACAAGTAGCCATTATTAATAACTTAAACAACAGAGGCTGGAGAGGATGCAGAGAAAAGAGAACTCTTCTACACTGTTAGAAGACTGCCCAGATTAAACATTATGTCTGAGTGTGTCTGTGAGAGTGTTTCCAGTTGAGATCAGCATCTGAATTAGTGGACAGAGTAAAGCAGATTGCCCTCTCCAATGTGGGTAACACCTAATCCCTCTAGGGCCCAAATAGGACAAAAGGAGGAGGAAAGAGGAATTCAGTCCTTTTTCTTCTCTCACTGCTTGAGCTGGGACATCTCTCATCCTCTCCTGCCCTTGGACTGGGATTTATACCATCAGCTCCCGTGGTTCTCAGGCCTTCAGACTTGAACTGAATTATACCACCAGTCTCTCTAGGTCTCCAGCTTGCAGCTGGCAGACTGTAGAACTTCTCGACTTTCATAATTGCATGAGATAGTTCCTCATAATAAATAATTCTTTGTAGTAAATGAGATGTATTACATATATGTATACATATGTTTATCACACATGTCTGTATTATATATACATACATTTTTTATATATATACCATACATATTCATATATATACTCACATATGAGATTTATTATGAGGAATTGCCTATCTCTCTCTATATATATATCTTCTATTAGTTCTATTTCTCCAGAGAACCCTGACTAATAAAAGAAGGAGTTGAGGAAGATTAAGAAAGGGGAAGATTCTAGTTGTACAGTAACTAGTCTAAGGCAGGGCAAAGGAGAACCTATTCAATATGTGATTTCTGCATATCCTTGCTCAAACTTTCTTTATGAGGAAAATTATTCTGAGAAGTGGTGCATTAAGAGACTGCCATACAGCAAATTTAGCACAGATATAAATAATTGCCTGTCCAACCATGTGAGATGAGCACTTGAGGGTTATGCTGGGATAGAGGCAGATTAATGAACAGCCGGGATGGGCCTCACGGAAGACCCAGCAAGAACTGTGCGTGTCATGCAGAGCCATCGCGTGACTTTAGATTACACCTTGACCTGGGGCTTAGAGCATTAGCCAGGTCCAGGGAGCTAGCAAAAATGGGCTAAAAAGAAGTAATCCTGAATTGGATAAATGCGAATTTAAGCAAAAAGAACACGCCAAAGCTCACTCATTGCACATATTCTTACTTGTCTTCAAGTGCTTAGTAAATAACTCCTCTTAAAAAGTCTTATCTTTTCTTCTTTTCTTCTTTTTTCTTTTGAGTCAGAATCTTGCTCTGACACCCAGACTGTAGTGCAGTGGCATCACAGCTCACTGCAGTCTTGACCTCTTGGGGTCAGTGATCCTTCTGCCACAAACTACTGAGTAGCTGGAACTATAGGCCCACACTGCCATGCCCAGCTAATTTTTTTTTTTTTTTTGGTAGAGATGAAGTCTCACTATATCACCTAGGCTGCTCTCAAACTCCTGGGCTCAAGTAATTCTCCTGCCTTGGTCTCCTCAAGTGCTGGGATTATAGGCATGAGCCACCAGTGATTTTATGTAGCTGTTAGGATAAAATGCAAAAGCTTTAGCAAGACATTCAACACTTCTAAATTTGACCCTACTTCACTTCTTTTAACTTTTCTCTTGCCTATAAGTGAATGCTAAAGTCAGCCACAATTTCTACCCCCTTGTTAAGCAAACCATACCTGACTGCATCTCCACATGCTCAGTTGAGTGTCCGCTATCTGGAGCCACTGAGTCATTCTTCACCTTCAAAGTCCAGATCTCTGCTAAAGACACTTCGCCTCTGAAGCTTTGCCCATCTTCCTCTTCCCTTGTAATTGCACAGATATCTCATGTCCTCCACCTGTTGGTTTTCCCCCCTGATTAGAAGCCTACCAAAAAATAGGGTGCCTGACTCAGTCATGTCTGTATCCTTCACGGCTCCCACATGACCAGCCTATAAATGCACAATGGCACTCCCTTCCTCGGCTCCCTCTCTCCTTGGGCCTCCAGCTATATGCTTTTCTTCTATGTGGTTTCCATTATGTCCCACTTCCTGCGCAGGCTGGGACGGGAACTTCTGTACCACACACATCACAGCCCTCCTGCAGTGGGGCCTGCACAGACACATGGCGCTCTTGAAGGCTCCATACATGCTTTACCCACTGCCTTAAAACAGTCCATCCTTCAGAATGACCCAGCCTTCCTCTCTCCCACAACTTTCTGAAACCAAGTATAGGTGTTTGCTTTAAAAAGAATAATGAAGAACATCATAAAGGAAGCAGATTCATTACATAAATTCAACAGGAAAAAAAGCAGATCTGATTATGTTTTTAAATACAGAGACAAAGCCAGGCGAGGTGGCTCATGTCTGTAATCCCAGCACTTTAAGAGGCTGAGGTGAGAGGATTGCCTGAGCCCAGGGTTCAAGATCAGCCTGGGTAACTTGGTGAGACCTCGTCTT
Source organism: Carlito syrichta (assembly GCF_000164805.1). NCBI lineage: Eukaryota > Metazoa > Chordata > Mammalia > Primates > Tarsiidae > Carlito > Carlito syrichta. Next base: position 604,951 of record NW_007252178.1, on the reverse strand, counting down.
CTACAATGAATTAAAAAATAATAATAATTAGCTGGGCATGGTGGCATGCACCTGTAGTTCCAGCTACTTTGAAAGCTATGGCGAAAGGATCACCTGAGTCCAGCAGGTCGAGGCTGTGGTGGCAGGGAGCGTGCCACTACACTCCCAGAATGGGCAACAGAGTAAGACTCCGACTTGAAAAAAAAAATACAGACAAAACCCTCCTTTGTAGATCAATTACCAACACCTAGTCTCCAGCAAGGGGATTCCCTTTACCATGCACCACCTGCCTCCTGTGCCAACCACCCACTTTGAGCAGGAGCAATAGGCTTGGTGCTCATCTCAGACTCTGTCACGATGAACATATGGCCTCAAGGATTGCATAACTATGTTAGCAATGTGTTAACCCTGGGCGGTGGAATTAAGGGAGATGCGGGGGATATTAAGGGAGTAATCCATTGACAATCATGCTTTTGCCAATGTGAGATTTAAGAGGATAGAGATCTGTATCAGTAAACAAAAAAAGAATTCAATCCCTGATCTTTCTGCCTATAGACAGTTCTGTTCAGTCCCTTAACAAAAGAGCATAGTAAGCACCATGGCTCTCTGCTACCCAGGACCATGTGGAAAGTTCGTGAGGGGGTACAGGGAGGTACTCTCAGCAGATGAACACAACCCAGGCCCCAAGAAGCATTTGATAGTAATTTAGGAAAAGGTCAAGCTTCACAAAGGCACTTGACTGAGATTTACCAAAAATAAAAAAGGAATGCTAAAGAATAAGGCATCAAATATCAAACCAGTAACAGCTGCCAGAAAATTGAAAAGGACATAATCGGAATAATATGACACTTAGGGAATCTGCTTCCCAAATTAGGAAAGCAGCCTAGAAAGGTTAGTTATTTATTTTAGAATATTCCAGTGACCATTGCCAAGAACTGTTTTTTAACAAGTACTTTCTCACTTAATCTTCATAACAATTCCACAAAGTTGGTCCAGCTATTATCATCCCCACCATACAGATGAGAAAACTGAGGCAAAGAAGCGTGAGTGAAGTAGTTTGCCTAAAACTTACAGAACTGACAGGAGGGAGAGCCAGGATTTAACACCACATCGTCCACTCAACTGGCCAGGGTAGCCTTGACTCCTTTCTCAGTCACCTTCATCTCATAAATATATTTATTTCTTTCCTTTTCCACTGCCACTGGCCCATAAGCTGCTCTCCTAGATTAAAGCAAAGGGTTGAAATGGTCTCCCAGTCTCAGGACAGATCCATTTCCTCACTGTCTTCCATGAGGAGCTCACTATTACCTAACTATAGTCACATGCCTTCTCTGCTTAAAGTCCTTCAGATAAAGTCCAAGCTTCTTAAAGTCTCCTCACAATGTGCCTAACCCTGAATAGAAAAGTCTCAAAGCCAGTATTTAAAACTGCTTCCAGAACGCATTTGTCAGAAGAAAAGGAGAAAACAACTTCCAAATCTTGAGAATAAAACAGAATAACCAAATTTAAACTGCTTGGAAGACTTCTAGAGTTAACATATCCCTTGCCCTCTGTCTTAATCACCCTTCTTCATCTCACTCTATTTCTCAGTGATAAGTCTTGCAGGTTTTTCAGAACCTAGTGTAGTTTTTCCTATCTCTAAGGAATCCTTTCACTCATTATCTACAGGCTGACACTTCTAAGTGTCTCCATCACACACTGCCGATTTTCCAATTTTTTGTTTGCTTTTGTGTCTTCTGTAAGAATTTTAAGACCCTTATGACTTACGACCAAACCTTCTCTATCTTTGAATACTCCATACTTAGGGCCTAAAAAAATGTTTATGGAATGCATGATTAGACATGAAGTGGGCCTTGTCAAAGGGAACAAAGTTTTTGAAATCACAACACTCAATTCTCCTTGTCCTTATACTGAAATATCCTTTTCTTGCGACTGTCAGTTAATCATTAAACATCCATCCCCACTGGCAAAACCAAACATGACCACAGGAGACTGCTCCGTGGAGACCATGCCCACACATTTCAGGGCCTGGGCTAAAATAAGCATGTAAGTGTGTAAGACTGATCATCATATTGTACAAGGAAACACGCTCTCCCATATTTAAAAATATACTTGTTTGCCTTGCTCCTCATTCCAGGCCCATGTGAGTCACTGGAGAAACATCCTATTAGAGTGCACCCCCACTGATTGGCTTCCTTTGTGTGTTCATGGTGAGTCAGAAGAGATGACTCACAGTTCACACTTATGACAAAAAGGATTTGCTCTCCCTTCCTTTTCATTACCCATGTTTTGTGGGCTTTATTGGCACCTTTGGAAAACATCTAAGGGAGCAGGGGAAAGGAAAACACAGGGCACAGCTTGAGAATTGGTACTACTTATTTTTAACAAGCAACTCTACTTAAAGCACCTTTTATCAGCGCAGCATAGACATACTTCAAAAGTCTAATACATTCAATGCTCACATTACTCCTGAGAAGTCAATAACTAGATTCTGTTGCTCTACCCTGTTAGGGGATGGGGCGCAGAAAGGCTGGAAGGAAGTAAAGCACTTCACAATGTCCCTCTGTAGAGTGGGTACCCCATGCCTGTCTCTCAGAACCACTATTGATAAAATGGCTGGTTGGATCATACCCAATAGCTTGGCCAAAGAGAGACGTTCTCCAGTACAATCAGTGATCAAGCAGTGAACATGGAGCAGACTGAGAGGACGATGGAACCTTGGCAATCTTCTGTAAGCCATTTGTAGCACACTTATAACCTCCCAATGGAAGAAAATTATGTTCCATGATAGTTACAAGCAATAGAGGTTAATTTCTTTCATTCAACTTCAGACAACGATTTTGAGAACTAATCTACAGAGTTGAATCAGCCACAGACTCTGTCCAGAAAAGCAACAGAATAATGTTCAGTGAGTTATATACCACCAGGAAAGACAGGTAAAGGGTTCGGAGATCCCAGAGGAATGGTAGGTTTATTTTCTTAGAGAAAATGGCATTTCAATTGGACCTAAGGATGGGTAGAATCTAATCCATAATTCTGAATGTGTTTTTCTTTCAGAACAATTTCCTAGTCATGCTCATCTCAAATTCCATTTACATTCAGACTCCAAATTCCATAATCACTGTCTCTCGGAAGCCACTGAAATGCATGCTTATAAGTCTGCCTGCAAAGGAGACACTTCTGTGCATGGTTCTGTCAGGAGTGGGTTTATGGTGACTGGTAAACGAAGCAGAGCAGAGACAGGCTAAGTCCAAATTGTTCTGCTTTCCAGGGGATCTGTGTGCAGTGAATTCTGCCTCTGCTTTAATAAAAGGAGATAAAAATACTTGCCACCTACTTACCTCAGAGGCACACTGCAAGCCTGGATCATGTTCACAGCACATTGAATTTTTAGGAGAAATGTGCTCTATGAAAACAAAGCTTTGCTATCATAAATGTTGGGTGAAAATGAAGCAAAACCAATGTCGAGAACATGTGCTTAGTGGGAAAAAACACCAAACCAACAGTAGACTGTAACTTTCGAGTAAGTCAGCATTCTATTGTCAAAGGCCTGCATGTCCCTCCCCAGAAGACAGGGCCATAAGGGTCCAGGGTATATTAAGTATATGAATAAACAAGGCAAATGCAGTGTTTTGATGGCAGAGTGTCTATAAGAATAAGAATCTGAAAAGAGAATTGCCAGGCAAATTTTTCCCATGATGCAGTATCAGGAAAATGAATATTGGAGGCCGAGATAATCAGAAGTGATTTCTAAAGAGTCCAGAAGAGGACACACGGAGGACACCAAGAGAGAAGACTATTCAGTGCCCACGGCAGAGAGGAGTGGGTGGTCTCGAGTATTCAGTGATACAAACTAAAGACAACAGAAGATAAAGGGAAAGGGGAACAGTTAGTAACTCTCTGAATTCGATTTGAGATAAGAGAAGCAGCACTGTGTAGAAGAAATGTATCCATGTAACATGTACCCCATGATAAAATAAAAATATATATGCAATAAATTTTAATTTAAAAAGGAAGAAAAAATTAGATTGAGAATAAGAGGGCTTAGATTATAGTCCTCTCTCTGGTACAAAGAAGATATATGTTTTGGAGATAAATTATTTATGATTTCTCACAACCTCATACAGCTGAAAGAATCAGTGGAGAAATGTATAATAACATGGGATGAAATTGTGTCTCCCCAAGTTCATTGATTGAAGTCCTAACCCCAGTGCCTCAGAATGTGACTGTATTTGGAGATAGGGCCTTTAAAGAGTTAAGTTAAGCCGGGCTCGGTGGCTCAGCCTGTAATCCTGTGCCTTTGGGAGGCTGAGGTGAGTGGATTGCCTGAGCCCACGGGTTCGAGACCCGCCTGGACAACTTGGCGAGACTTCATCTCTACAATAAATCAAAAAATGAGCCGGGTGTGGTAGCGCCCGCCTGTAGTTACAGCTACTTGGAAGGCTGAGGAGGAAGGATCACAGGAGCCCAGCAGGTCGAGGCTGCGGTGGCCGGGAGTGGCCACTGCACTCTAGTCTGGGCGACAGAGTGAGACTCCAACTCAAAAAACAAAAACAAAAAACAAACAAAAGAAAAGAGTTAAGTTAAAATGATGACAGTCGGGTGGGCCCTGTTCCAATATGACTGGTGTCCTTCTAAGGAAGTTAGGACACAGATATGCACAGAAGGAAGATCATATGAAGACACACGGAGAGCATGGCCATCTATAAGCCAAGGAGAGAGGACCCAAGAAGAAACTAACCCTGCCAACACCTTGCTCTCAGATTTCTAGTCTCCAGTAGTGTAAACAAAATAAATAAATTCCTGTTGTTTAAATCACTCAACCTGTTGTACAGTTAACCTTTGAACAAAGCAGGGGCCAAGGGTGCTGATCCCCCTCCCCCAATCAGTTGAAAATCTGTGTATAACTTTTGATTTCTAAGCTGGGTGTGGTGGCTCCCAGCACTTTGGGAGGCTGAGTCGAAAGGATTGCCTGAGCCCAGGGATTTGAGACCAGCCTGGGCAACTTAGTGAGACCTTGTCTCCACAATATATCAAAAAATTAGGTGGGCATGGTGGTGTGTGCCTGTAATTCTAGCTACTTGTAAGGCTGAGGTGGAAGGATCGCCTGAGTCCAGCAGGTCGAGGCTGAGGTGGCTGTGAGCATGTCACCACACTCCAGCCTGGGTAATAGTGAGACTCTGACTTAAAACAAACAACAAAAACCTTTTAATTTCTCCAAAATTCAACTACTAATAGGGTACTGTTGATCTGAAGCCTTACTGAAAACACAAGACGTCAATTAATGTGTTGTAATATTATATGTATTATATACTGTATTCTTTTTTTTTTTTAAGCAAGATTTATTGAGAGGACAGAAAAGCTCCCAGAGCAGGTGGGGACCCAAAGGGGTTACCCTATATACTGTATTCTTACAATAAAGTCAGCTAGAGAAAACAAAATATAATCATAAGAAAATATATTTACTATTCATTAAGTGGTAGTGGAGCATCATAAAGGTCTTCATCCTCATCATCTTCACATGGACTTGGCTGAAGAAGAGGAAGGGTTGGTCCTGCTGTCTCAGGGATGGCAGAGGCAGAAGAGGAGGAGGAGGTAGGAGGGGAGGCAGGAAGGGCAGGCACACTTGGCATAACTTTATGAAAACACATAGTAATTCCTGTCTGGACTTTTTGCTTTTTCATTTCTCTGAAAATGTTTCTATATGGTATCAATCCTTCTTCTACCTTTTTATTTCAGTGTTTGTATCATAAAAGGGTCTATGTGGCAAAATAAGTCAAAAGAAGTCTTGAATAACTGGAGCCCTTCTGCCAGATAGCCTAATGTCAATTTGTTTTCTGTCATGCTTCTTCTATATTTTCTTCTTTATTATCTGGCACCGGTTTGGAAACACTTATCTCCATCAACTGATCTTCTGTCCATTCTTCTGATGTGGTGTCTATTAGTTCTTTAATTTCTCTAAGATCCATATCTTGAAACCCTTCATCCTCCACCTTTTTTTGCCATATCCACAATCTCTTTCCTTGATTGGCTTTGTTATAAATCGTGTCAAGTAATACACAACATTTGGACACAAGTTTCTCCAGGAAGAATTTATTGTTTCAAGTTTGATGACTTTGACAACTTTTTCTAAAACAACGATGGCATTTTCAATGGTATATTCCTTCCAGACTACCATGATTTCACTACCAGGGTTCTCTTCCTTAGCGTTGATAATTCTTTTCATAGAGTATCATGTGTAAGGAGTCTTAAACGTTCTTATGATCCCCTGATCTGGAGGGTGAATGCAAGAATTAGAGATGCTGTGTTTGGGGCAAGTGGACCACTTCACCATCTTTGGTTTTAAACTCATAGGGTTCTAGATGGCCAGGGGAATTGTCCAATATCAAAAGAACTTTAAAAGCCAGTCTCTTACTGGTAAGGTACATCCTGACAATGTATCCCCAAGGTGGGCAAATATTCAAAATAAAATTTTAACAAATTCCATGTGGAACAGAAGAGAGACAAATGCCACTCTAGAATCACTTGTTCATGGTGCCAATTTAATACAGATACCATGTTTAAGGCATCATCTCATTTTGTCTGAATGAATATATTGAGTTTACAGAAAACATAGGAGAATGAAACAGCCAACATAAATGAAGAACCAGACAGAGGAAAGAAGGTAACAAAATGACAATGAATGCGAAGAAATAAAAATAGGTCATTATAGAATAAAAGGTGTGCTTCTAATGAAATGATAAGATGAATGGTTGAAAATTAATTTGTAAAATTTTCTGTATCCACTAGTGAAACTCACAGAAATAAAATGGTGGCTTTTCTAAAACTTGAGATGAAGAAGTTTCTCCAAGGACTATGAGGCCAACAGTTTCCATGCATTATGTGGGAGAGTTGCATATGTTTTTCTGTTATTTTCAATAACCTTTTGTTTATTCCAGGTTGACACTGATGTTTGCATTTCATTCCCCAAGTTAGCCAAAAAGTGATCAAACATTCTTTCACTGGGTTCCAGACAATTCTGTCCACGAACCCCTATGAGAGAGGAGATGGGAAATTAACTGAGTTGCTACCAAGGAAGTCAAAGTCATTTCCTGTGGTGAGGACTTAGCAAGTAGTGCCAAGAATCAGGCCATAGGAAGGCCTGAGCATGCTGGGCATAGTTTTGTTGCCCCTGGCAAGCACTGGTGACAAGGACAAGTGAGGCAAACTCCATTCTTGAGAGAATTCAGACAGAAGAAGAAGAGGAAAGTGCTAGGGGAAGATGAGATGGGGGCAGTAACAGTTATATATCAGAACCAACAGAATCACTTACTAGCCTGGCTTCCTCATCAACCTGGAACATAAACTTTGCTTTAAAACTTCATCTCATTTTGTCTGAATGAATGATACTGAGATGCATACACAGATACATGATTGCATGACTTCAAGATATGGTTAATCTGAGCAGTTGATGGTCCTAAAAATGTTAAATAAAAGAACTATAAGCATGGTGAAAAAGGCAGCCCATTGGAAAGACATTGTCTGGAGATTGCAATCAGGAGTAAAACAAATGCTTCCAAAGATCATGGTGCTGACTAACACACATACTATTTTTGAGTGGACCCACATGCTCTGCCTACCATCTTCATATCATATAAAGATATACTCTTAACTGTTCTCCATGGCCCTGTGCTTTTCAATCAGGGAACCATGCACAGATACCCTCACTGGCTGCCAAACAAAACAAGCACCAGCCCTGAGACCTTTGGCAACAACTGCTCTGGAGATTTCAACTCTACCTTCATGCTTGTCCTCCCCCTCCCCATTGGTTTCAGTGTCTCCCTTGGTCAAGATGTTCTTGGCTTTTCTCCTGGCCACTTGGTTCCAACCTAATGGGACACAACTGCCCTCAGTCCCACATTTATCCTGTCTCTGATGCTTTAGGTCGCTGACCTAGCACCCTTGTTTCCCAGGACTGTTTCTCTTATTTTAATAGAAGCCTCATGGAGGCAAAGAATTAAACTCATGCTAATGACCCAAAGAATGCTCATAATATTTTGTGACAGACTTTCTGATCTTCCTTAATTCTTACCATGAGTGTTGTTATTCTTTCTGAATATTCTAAGCATCATCTACACCTTGAATTCACAATAGCAGAGCCTTTTCCTTCTAACATTACTTTTCCAAACTTAGCATATTAGTCTGTTCAGGCTGGGTATAACACAATACCATAGACTGGATGACTTAAACAACAGAAATTTAAATTCCCACAGTTATGGAGACTGAAAATCCTAGATCAGAAAGCCAGCAAGGTCGGGTTCTGGTGAAGATCCTCTTCCTGGCTTGCAGATGGAAGCCTTCTTGCTGTGTCCTCACATGGTAGAAAGAGAGAGAAAGAGAAACTTCTCTGGTATCTCTTCTGATAAGGGCACTAATCCTATTATGAGGCCCCCACCTTTGTAACTTCACCTAAACCTAATTATCTCCCAAAGACCCTATCTCCAAATATCATTACATTGGAGGTAGAGCTTCAACATATGAATTTAGGGTGGGGAACACACTTAAGTGCATAGCACTTGGGAAACTCTGAGATTCATCTTTAAACAATTAGAAAAGGTTTTGTATGAGATTTAGTAAAATGAGTCATTGCTACTACAAAAATATGATCTAGTTTGCAAGGACACCTGCATAGGTGCACACAGGCTCACAAAATGGATGGCCCTTTATATCATACATGTACCCAGGCATGGGACACAGATCATGGCATGCCATAATCTGAGGCAAACTGTTTTGTTTTCCTTCAAAAAGCTGACTATTTTTCCATAATAAGAGCTACTTTGCCTCTCAGAAGCCTCCTGAGCACTGACTGTAGTCCATGGGAAGGAGGAAACACCAGGACAATTTTTCTTCTAGTTGGTTCCTTGCTTGGTCTAGTTGCCTTGCCTGGGCAGGACACTTAGTGAACTGTGCCTTTATTCTTTCCCCCACAAAACTGGAAAACACATTCCTCATTCCAATTTGTCTTAATACTAACTCAAAAATGAGGAGAATTGAAATACTAAGGGGATGCTTTTGTCTTTTCCAGTTACACCACCAGAAATAAACACTAAATGAATGCACAGAACCCTTCAATATCATAGCTGTAGAAATAGGAAAGCTGAAGTTATGACAGTCTGCACATATTCCTTATGGGAAAATTCCCCTTTTAAGCTTGACTTCCAGTTGGACTCTAATTCTGCCAGTGCCTAATTTCTTTTCCTAACTATTGACAATCCATGTTTGCAATCCACATGGCTTAGTGAGATGAAAGCAATTTTGGGTTTGACTTTTTTGTTGACATAAATTCATCTCTTCTCTTTACATGATCAATATCATGTTGACTTAAGATGATGTAGGTGCTGACCCAGAATAATAAAAAAGTACAAAGACTTACATTTTTAAGTTTTACTCAAACTTGTTCCCATTTTATCACAATAAGTTCTACTGGACAGCACTGTACTATAACATTTTATTGTAATGTAATGTCACATTACAGTGTTGTCCACTGGAAAATATTTGTGTGTGTGCCTGTGTGCCTGTGTGTGTGTATTGAGCACTTGAAATGAGGCTCATGAGACTGAAGAACTGAATTTTTACATTTACTTATTTCTACTTAATTCAAACTTAAATAGCCACGTGTAGGCAGTGGCTACCATGTTGGACAGTGCAGTTTTACAAAGTTTAATGTTCAGCCTAGATACCTACTACCAGACACAATCATTATCAAAGCACAAAACTAAAGCTAAATAGAAATAGTTTGGTATCATTTTCCTTATTATTACTCCCAGGGGGTAATGAACATTCACTTTGTTAAGGACAAAAATAGTTGTGATACTATACAAATAGTATTGCATATTAGGTCCTCCACTGCAAGACCAAAAGAAGATAATTTTCATGTAAATTATTTAGTATTATTAAGACAAAAACATTAAGTGACACAGGAATACCAAAAGCATAAACACAAGAGCACATGCTATCAGCATTTGCCTGATATGGTATACAGAACTCTATGAATGCCAGATCCCCACTCCTCCCCAACATATGACTTTGTTTATAGTGGGCCCTGCAACAAAAACAGCCAATCACAAACTTGAAGTGGTATGTATCTCATATATCACGTTACTGCCTGGTAGTGTATTTCTATATCAGTGAAGGAGGAATAGGGCATTACTAGCTGTCTCATCTGCCAACATGGTGGGCATAAGAAACAGATGTTGTGCCTCCCTTATTCCCGTATCATTAGAATTCTATAACTCTAAAAGTTACATGGGAATAGGAAGTTAGGGAGATCAGAGATTTATAATAGGTCATGTCAACACTGTATAGAAAAGGGAAGAGGGGTAAAAACTACACTCAGGTTACATTGTTGCACTGACCTTGGCTGTCCCTACAATATCCTTAGGGAAAGGGAACAACACAAAGATTAATGCCATCATTTATCATTTTATAGTCATAAGCCCAAACAACATAAGGCCTTATTCATCATGGACAGACTGCAGGACCCTGAAATATACAAGGTCTATTTCAAAACAGGAGAGTCTTAGCCTGTCTCACTGATCTACTGTGAGCTCCTGGGTGAGGACTGCAACAACAGTGGTCTGTGTGTGCCAAAGTAAGGCAGAGAGGCCAAAAGAAGACTTCTGTTTCAGGCCTAAAGAAGACACATATTTTTATAACATTTCAGTGTCCATACGTTTGTGTGTTTTTATGTATGTGTGCGTATACACATATGTGTGTGTATGTGTGTGTGTGCGTGTGTGTGTGTGTGTGTACATATATAGATTTGTTTTTACTCTGTCCAGTTTATTCCAGAATTTCTCAGCCAACGTGGAGTGGGGAGCAGGGTAGAGGAATTGTTTTAATAGCATGATTAAAGAGACAAAGAAGATGAGTTTATGACATAGCATTAAAATAAATGCATAAGTTTCAAATGATGTCACAGCCCCTGAAATACGTTACTGCCTGGTAGTGTACTGGCCAAAGAAAAGAAAGAAAGTGAAAATAGGTAGATTAAGCTGTGCCCCGTGGTGACCTTGCCAACAGGAATACGAGTTAACAGCAACGCCATCAGAAACGCAGGCTGCGAACCCTGCAACTGAATTGTTTATTGCTTGCTGAGTTACAACAAAGTGAGCATAGGTTTTCTTGGTTTTATTTTCTATCCTGATGAAACACTTGCTGCTAATTACATTTTGAAAATAAAGAGATTCATCATTTATGTTTCACAACATATGTAATTGTTTTCACGTATTCTTGACAGTTCCGTTTTGCTCAAGAGCATTCCACATTCACTGGGACTTTGAGTTTCATATTTTACATTTTCACTGAGAAAGACTATCCAGAGCCACACCTTTTCAAAAAACCAAGTTTGTTTTGGGCTTCAATGTAGTTATTAATCGACTATTTCCATATTAACACAATTGCTGCTGCTGCTAGGCACTGATTTCTTTTAGTTGGATTCTGACTTCTTTCTTCCTTGTGCTAACCTGCAGGAGCCTGCCAGCCCAAAGCAGAGCTGCTCAACTGCCATATGGGTGGCATCAAGGCTATGGCTGACCCTTTCTGGCCCAATAAACTGGAATTCCAGGCAGTGATCGGACACTATGGAAAATATGCAGGTTTTACGAGGAGATCACAGCAGAAATTGATCACAAGTAATCAGAAGTTCACTTCCCAAATCTGAAACATCTTGAATTCTCCTCTTTCCCTATGCCCCCCACACACCCAATCACCAATAAGCCCCCAAGGAGCTCTCTCTAAAACACCTGTCTCTGAAAATTGACCTGAATGGGTCCACTGCTCTCTTTTCCCAGGTTACGAGTGGCTAATGTAGGCCACTGCCATCTCACCTGGCCTAGACCTTTCATCTCAGCACCCACTTAACTAGTCTTCCAGATCCCATTCTTACCTTCCTCGTTCTCCTACAACCCATTCTCCTCACAGCACCCAAAGTCATACCTTAAAATATAGCAGAGTATGTTACCCTCCTGCTCCAAATCACACACCTATCTCACTTAGAATCTACTTAGATATCATTCTACACAGTCCAGGAGATGCGACCTGCATTTGCCTTCCCACCTCATCTCCATCACTCTTCCCTGCTCCCTACATCCAGGCCCACTGGACTACTTTCTGTCCTAATTCTCATGAATCTCATGTCCAACTGTAAGGTCTTGGCACTGGCTGTTTCATCAGCCTGGGATATTCCTTAATTCTACATGGCTGCCTTCCTTGTGAATATTTATGTCCCAACTTAAATATGACCTTTTCCGAGAAAGTCTTCTAGACTAGTCATTCTAAAGTAGCCCCACTCCCTTTCTATCAGATCACTTGGATTCAGTCATGTGCATAGCGCTTTCTAGCACAGGATATGCTCTTCTTTGCATATATGTGTGTTCATTGCCCGTCTCCACGCACTTGAAACCAGCCCCACTTGAATTCTCTATATAGTTTTCACCATTGTGTCCCCAGTGCTGGGAACAGTGCTAGACACCTAGGAAGGACTGCATGTGTATCTGGTGTCCTCACAGTGTCCATATGACAGGTACAGGAGGACTGCCCACCCCAGACAACGCCTCGGCACCTCCACTTACCCCATTTCCCTCTCCCAATCATTACTAAACAAAGAAACAACAACAGCACACAGTGGGCAACAGAGCTGCCTTCTCTCAGTTAATAGGCAAAAAGAAAGCAAAAGTCTGAGATCATCTGAGGGAGTCCCTGTCCTGTATTTACCAAACCCAACAGCCCTCCTTCCTGTGCCTGGCCTGTCATCTTGTTAAAGGTTGTCCAGGCACCTATACTCAGCTGCATATTAGAATCAACTGCCTTTAAAAAAAATATTGATGTCCCAGAAAGCGGATGAGTGGCTGCCAGGGGGTGAAGGAAGAGGATTTCAAAGGGGTATGCAGGAGTTCTAGAGTGATACAAACGGTTTGGCTCTTGACGGTGGTGTTGGCTGCATGACTGAGCATGTATACATGTGTCAAAACTCAGACAGCAGGCTGGGCACAGTGACTCATGCCTGTAATTCCAGCACTTCGGGAGGCTGAGGCGAGAGAATTGCTTGAGCCCAGGAGTGCGAGAACAGCCTAGGCAACATAGTGAGACCCTGTCTCTTAAAAACCAAAAACAAAACCTCAGAGAGCTATACTCAATACAGTGGTGCAATCATAGCTCATGGCAGCCTCAAATTTTTGAGCTCAAATGATCCTCCTGCCTCAGCCTCCCAAATAGCTGGAACTTCAAGCACATGCCACCACGCCTGGCTAATTTTTTAGTTTCCTGTAGACAGGGGTCTTGGATTCCTGGCCTCAAGCAATTCTCCTGCCTCGACCTTCCAAAATGTTGGGATTACAGGTGTGAGCCACTGCAACTGATCTCAGAACATGGGCATTATTTAAAAGTTCTACAGTGAGTCTAAAATACAGCAGGATTGAGACCGACATGAGTGTGGAACTTGTGGCAACAGGACAATGACACAAAGCAGGAAAGACCAGCATATAAGGAGCTGGATCCTAAAGCTGGCTTTGTTGCCCACTTTAGATAAAGAACTCAGAGGGCCTCAGGTGTGTGAGTCATGTTCCTCTGTCTCTTCATTATGGTAATGCCATCTCCATTTGCCAAGAATGGGTTTGAAATAACGATACTCTTTTTTTATACACATCACACAGACTCAAGGAGGAGGAAGGTGAAGCATGAGATGTTTACTTATAATGGAAAAGCTCTACCACCACCTACTAGTTTTTTTTAAAACAGAGAGTTACAATAAATAGGCTTGTTTTGGTTTTCATTTTTGTAATATAGCACATTGGCTATCATCAGGCCAGATGTAGAAATACTCAGTGAGTAATGAATTGGAAGAACCTTGTCCCAGCCACTTTACTACTTCCCTCTGACCGCTCCGAGTTGATGATCCTTACTGATAAAGACAATGGTGGTAAAAGACCATTCCTCTCTCAGTCCACCCAGGAGAACAGACAACCCACTGAAAGTAATCAGTAAACAATATCTGATTAAAATAGCTAATGTGAATGCACATTTACTGTGCTAAGCACTTCGCATGCTTTATATACTAATCCTCACAACATAGGTGCATACTAGTACCACCTCAGTTAAAAATAAGGCAGCTTGGCTTTACTACCCTCTCCACACTACCAAAACCAGTGGTGCTTGGTGAGTCCCCATGTTACTCCACCCATCAGCATATTTGAGGTGGTGACCACCTTCTCTGTGTGGATGAGATGTCACTCACTGCTGGCTCTTCTTACAACTGGATGCCGGCATCACTGGCTCCTCCTCCAATTCTTTTTTTTTTTTTTGAGTTGGAGTCTTACTCTGTCACCCAGGTTGGAGTGCAGTGACACACTCACAGCCACCCCAGCGTCGATCTGCTGGGCTCCGGAGATCCTTCCGTCTCAATCTTCCAAAGTAGCTGGAACTACAGGTAAGCCCTATCACACCCGACTAATTATTTATTTATTTATTGTAGAGACAGGTTTTGCCATGTTGCCCGGGTTGGTCTCAAATCTGTGGGCTCAGGCAATCCACTTGCCTCAGCCTCCCAAGAACTGGGATTACAGGCTGAGTCACCAAGCCCAGCCTAATTCTTAACCTCCAATCTGGAGTTCTGTCTGCTGGTCTCCACCTCTTCACCTGTACTCACTCCCTGAGGGATGAAATCTCATCCAGTCTCCTGGCTCAGGAGCCCTCTTTCTGCAGCTAGATGCATATTTTCAACTGTCTACCCAACATCTCCATTCTAGTGTTTCACAGACATCTCAAATGTAACATACAAGCCTGGATTCTTGATTACCAACCTCAAGCCCCCGCCCCCTTCCCCAGCCTTATCTTCCTTAGTAAAGTATGAATGAGAGGAATAATGCTAGAAGTGGTGTGCACGATGACAGTTAACAACTTGTCATTTACTGTAATTGCTCTGGGCTACTTTTTAAATTTCTGTGCAAGGTTTTGCCTATGTTTTGCTTAGATAAAGTGGCTATACAGCTGAGCTCTGAGCTAAAGGAAACATTACCACTCCAATATGAAGCTATGAGTGCTTTACAAGCATGGCCAACAGAGACTCTTAGAAAGAGTAACTAGCTTAACCCTCAGACATGCAGAGACACACGCACTACAACCTAAGACTGCACTCTATAGACCACCTGGAGTATTAATCAATGACTAAATGTAAGACAGGTGAGATCCTGGAACATAAAAAAGGACATTAGGTAAAAATTAAGGAAATCTGAATAGAGTATGGACATTAGTTAACATTAGTTAACATTACAATTATTTATAATAACAAATGTAACATATTCAGGTAAGATATTAATAATAGTAAAAAACAGGAGCAGGTTACGGGAACTCTGTGATATCTTTGCATTTTTCTTTAAACCTAAAATGTACTAAAAACCAAAGTTTCACTAAGAAGAAAAATTAGTGGTAAGGATTTGCATTGTCTACTTGCTGTCCCACACATAGGACATATCATTATTATTTTTTAAAAAAGCACTTATCTTTATTTTTTCCAGATCACAATAGTTCAAAAGCTTTTTTTTTTTTTTTTTAAATTTTAGATTCAAGGGATACACGTGCAGATTTGTTTCAGAAGATTTTTTAAAACGATTTTTTTCCTCGCTAGCTTTTTTCCCCCTTGCTCAGTTCTTTTACTCAGCAGCAACTTCCCTTATCTTTCTTTTATTTTAAATCTTAGTATAGAAAAAGTAAAAATATCACTTATTTGAACATGTGAGGAAGAGAAGTTTTTAAAATATATATTTATAAAGTACTTCATTCTACAAAGGAATTAAGAGAAAAGAAAAAAAGTTAAATAGGTCTTCCTTTTCCTAGATTCTCTAAAATAGTCTAGGATTGTGAAGCAGTCTATATTTCCGTGGTGAAAAGGGTCTTTTATGCAATATTTCAGAGTTAGCAAAGAGTTTCTCCACACATTACCACACATTATCCAGATAAAAACCACTCCAGTATGAGGCTACCAGTGAGGTCTAGAATTATCCCCATCAGACAGGCTCTTCACAGCTATGCGGGAATGTCTGATTGCGGTCAACCCCATGACCTCTCCTCCACTTTGCTGGCCCTTGAGTTCATGCTGTCTCACAGGAGGCAGCTGTAAGTAGATTAAGCCCACAGAAGCATCTCGCCAGACTCTAAATCAATCCTAAATGTCTAAGTACCGTGTCCACCTTTACCTACTCACAACCTCCCAGCTTCTTGACTATAAATAAGCCAAGAGCCAGTTAATCTTTCATTGCCGCTTGTGACACATATTTTCCTTGTCTCCTTTTAGTGTTGTAGAGAATATGTACAACTGCCCAGTAATTATACACAATTTCAACAGACTAACTCAGGGTCAGCCTTTGAAAGAGAGAAACGGTTTTTCTACACATATAAAGCAATATTTGTTCAAAGTCCGACCATCTCAGATGACTCTGCCAGAAGCATCAAGCATCTTTGTATTTTTCCCATAAGGAATCCCAAGATATTAGCACTTACTGTTGTGAGAAAAAGTGGAGGGGCTCAGGCCTCTGCTCAGCGACCTCTTCTTGGAGAATGACAGTGTGACTCACTGGTGGAAGAAAGAACCCCAGTGTGCTTCCTCTCATTAGACCAGGAGTTTAGGTTTTATGTTTTGATATTTTGTAATCATCAATGAATCAAACCAAGGAATGAGAATGTTGAAAACAAAACAAAGCAAAACAAAACAAATAGAAATCAAAGCACGAGACAAATCAAAGAATGAAGTGATGCCTGCATTAACCTTAACACTCCCAAACTCACGAAGGGATCAAGGGGAAGGCAGCAATGTGCACCTTGCATTCGATTTTCGAAGATCCAGAGGGGGAGATCTTTGAAAGATCAAGGGAGTTTCTGGAGCAAAATAACAGCAAACATAAATTCACTTTCTGATTTCTTTTAAAGGGAACCTGGGAATTCGAAGTGATTCCAATACAAAGCACAAAGGGATTGTCAAGATCCTTTTCAAGCTTGAGGGAGGCAATAAGAGATGCTGGAACAATTCATTATGTGCTCACTAATGAAACAAATTGTCCTTCTATGTTTGCAAGCCACGGACTCTCATATTAAAAAATTATGACTTAGGATCAATAAAACATTATACTTTAAAAAAAGATAGCATTGTTTGTTTTAAGTAGTTGCTACTGTTGCTTATTTAACTTGCAAAGGAGAAAGAGCCACATAAATGAATGTTTAGAGGTACAAGGCTAACCTCTCTGTGACCACCCATGGCACTTTGTCTGTAATACATGTTTGTTGAATACAAATGGCTTGGCATTTTATTTTATAGGCCAATTTAACAGAATAGTTCGTTAAATGCAGAAATAACCCATTAATCTGTGTTCCTTCCTGTCAGAGCCTCCTCTTCTCTTTCTATATCTGATGTTTGCTAGCTTCTGTGAGCTTTAGAACATACAACCCAGAGAGCTGGGCTGACCACAAAAGTGGGTTCAGGTTCAAAATGCACAAGAATGACAGTTGGGACCCAGTTAAGGCTGGGTTCATGTTGGCTTGCAATTACTTGAGATACACAAAGGAGAGTTAACACCCAGGAGAGCAGATGAGGCTACCCCAGAGTCACTTACTCCCTATGGGTTCAATACATCGACATTCCAGGATCTTCCTCAGCAAGGAAATCTGGTTGTACCACAACTACCACCTTTCTCTTCCTGACTGGGCCTGTTTTAATTAAGTGCCATAAAGCATAACCGTGGCTTGTCACCACCACGTGTCTGAATTATGCCTAAACTACAGATAGACTCTGGGCATGCATTTGAGAGGCTTTTCCCTAAACAAAGAATCTGATCTCTAGTCCATGAACCTAGATCTTAGTGCATTCAGTGCATTCAGTTGAAGCCCTCAGGTAAATATCCTGGGAAAGAAATTCATAGTATAGTATAGTTTTCTCTTTCCCAGTCCTCTTAGTGAGACAAATTGTGATTTTTTAAAAAGTCTCTTTCACAGACATGAAAATGGGATATAAAAGGGTATTCTCAATGAGCTTAGTGGAAGTGATATGGTCAGACGGAGCTGCTGAGAAAGAAAGCACATGCTTACTTTTCTCTTTTTTATTCATAACTTGGTAGAATTTACTATTATTTAATTTACTTTTAACTTGTTTTTTCTGTCTTCCCACTGGAAGGTCAGCTTTTAAGATAGAGACCGGTACATTTGTCTTGTTCAGGGATAAACACTAAGGGTCTACTGTATCACCCTGGATACACAGAATGCACCTCTTTCTGAGTCAGGTGTGGGGAGGGGGTAGCTTCCTGCAGTCCGAGCACTGACAGTGCTGCTCTGGGATTCCCAAGATCCTCTCTTCAGTGGAGCCCTGGTTCAGCTGTTGGGCAAGGATTATTCTCTGACCATATCAACCCTCACCCCCTGAAGCACTATTCTGCTGCAGAAAGGATTCTGCTGGTGGCCTTTTTAAACCAATTAAAATTATGTGATGTGTTCAGCACTCTTCTCCTTTTGTAATTCAGCTTTCCCCTTCAAAAGAAAACCACGGGCAAAAATGTTAAAGGTGCAGAGCAGCCCTGCTTTCCCTGAAGAGCTTAAAAATTTTGCCTGATTTCCAACCATATCCTTGCATAACTGAATTTGCTGATTTTGTCTTCAGGTCAGTCCAGAGAAAGGGTAAAGAAAGAGAGTATCTTTGAAGGAACACAGTAAAATCAAGTATTTTCTTTAATAGAGTTTTAGGGGGACAAATATGTCTTGAAATGGGATGGTCAAATTTACCCTCACAAGGGCTTTTATAGCTCTAAACTTTCATTCTAAAAACTTACTCCTACTATCATTATCAATTTCTCCCCACCTTCAGTAGCTAGCATCATAGGCAGTTTTCTCTCCGTTAAGCATTGCTGGTAGACATTTGATATACATTATCCTAGTTCTCCTTGTGAGAACCCTAGAAGGAGGTCTGCTCATCTCCATTTGAGAGGTGAGGAAATAGAGATGCAGAGATAGTAAGCAATTTGTTTAAGATCATCCAACTATTAACTAGAAAACTATGAGGGTCTGAACCCAAATCATCTTGTCTCCAACACTTGTGCTCTAAGAGAATAGCACCTTTTCACGCCCTTAACAAATGAACAGCTTTAAGATATCTTTTATAGACCATAAAATTCACCCCAATAAGTATGCAAGTCAATGGGTGTTAGTGTACCTGAAGAGCTGTGCAATTAACATCTTATAACATTTTCACTTCCACAAAATAAAACCTCATGTCCATTAGCAGTTGCTCCCTATTATCCTTTTGACTTTAAATCTTATGTTCTCATTTTCTGTCATTCTAGCCTTTGGAAGATATCTTGTTTTCCTTAAAAATTTTAAATTTAGTGTCACATCAATCTGTCTACACTTGCCTTCCCAAACATGTTTCATCTTGAGAACCTGCCTTATTCTTTTCTCTAGGACAACTAGACAAACCAAGAGCTCAGGTCAGAAGCCTTCTTCTTTGTTACACTTAATCATGGGAATCAAAGAAAGCTGCAATCTGGATGCTTCCTTCAAGAGGATATAGATACATCAGAGAGTTCATATGAAGTTATAAGACTTCCAGAGGCAAATGATATCTAGATGTTTGAGAGTTGTGAAACTTACTGGCAGGAATAAAAACTTATTTCCCATTTCTCTTTTTGAGTAGTGCTAAATGTGACCTTGAAAGAAAACCAACAGTTACCATATCCCTACTATGCTCCAAGTACCTTTCAGCAGCTCTGTGAGTAGTTCATACAAGTCAAGAGATCTAATATGCAGTATGAGACTATTGCTAATAATATTGTATTGTATACTGGAAATTTGCTAGGAGAGTAGATTCAGGTGCTCACAATACACAATACACACAATGCACACAGACATACACACATGCAAAAGGCAACTATGTACAATGATATGTGAATTGGCCTGACTGTTGTAATCATTTCACTATGTATATATACATATATATATATCAAAACATCATGTGGTATACCTTAAATACACACAATTAAAAAAATCCTTATTTAATAGATGTAAAAGTCAAGTTCAGAGGTGTTGTTTTTTTTTTTAAATCACAGACTCATTGTGCTTCAGTAGAAGACAAGTCAAACATTTGTTGCTAATATTTAGTCTGCTCCAATGGAGATTAATTATCAACCAGAGAGATAATTTAACCACAGAATATAACCCATATGGAAGGTCTGGTTTACTCTAAGGGTTTCATGAAGGATGCTCTGCCTTAAATGTGAAGTTTTCCCATAAGAATTCTTTATTTGAGGTGTTCAGCTTTCTTCCTCCTCTGGCAAATGCACAGTACTTGATCTGAAACATTCGGTGAAACAAAGGAATACATACTGAACATTGTTTTTCTTTCAGAGTAGATATAAGTAGCACCAAAACTTTGGAAAGAAATGCAATGCTAAAAAAAAGTAAAAAAGGAAATGATTTAAAAAATGAATCTTGCCTAGTTGGCCTCTTGAGCATGCTGGGTGAGATATAATAAGAGCTTTTCAAATGGACACTGGGACACCTTGTCTCTGAAGAATATTTTACTTGGGGAAAAAAGCCTCAAAGAGAATTATTCCATAAATGAGCTGCTTCTTTAGTGACACTTCCTAATTTGGATAATTTTTCTAAGACTAATAAATCTGACCTTGGATTTGACCAGACATTAAAAGATTGGTCTAAATTATAAAAGAGTATAAATTCTTTCATTCTCCAAGCTCTTTATATGAAATATTAATCACAGTATCTCGCTTGATGAATTCTGAGGATTAAATGTTTCACTTGTTATATTTCTTGAAACCTTGTTTTTATTTTACCATTATATTTAAAGGGATTTTTTCCCCCCTCTTTCTACCAAACTCACATGAATCATGGGATGCATTTGCTAACTGCATAATTTGGTGTAGCACAGTTCTATAAATTATAACTAGTGAACTACTTTAAATGAATCCTTTCCTCAAGGAATTTTGCCATTAAATTCTGGCTATATAATTTGTGAACCTTGAATGGTTTGTCTTCTGTGCAAATTTTTACAAAAGTTAATTGTCATTAAATAGCAGAGATTCTCCGACCTTTCTTCCCCTTACGGTTCATATTCTTTATTTCTTTTAGTAGTTCCTTTGCCTTCTTTTAATTCTGAGATTTCCAAGATCCTCTCACTTAGCTCAAACCAAGTTCCCTGAACTCTTGGGAGGAAATGTTCACACCAGCATATTTCTGTCTGTTTTGACCTCATGGAAGGGCAGAAGCATATTTCCCTGCTAATCCAGCAGAGTTCTCATCTCACCTGAAGAACACAACTGTCTACTCTGAACAGTCCTTGTTCACTCAATCTCTGCTTTTGTTGTGAAGATATTCTGTCAATGTAGTTCTTCCAGTTGTCACTTGGTGACATTTATTCAACACTATTTCATTTCATGCAAAGTCATGTTAGCTTAAATAATTGATATCTCCAGCCAACAAGAACAGTGCATTGTATATATGAGAGAAATAAAATACATTAAAATTTCAATTTTATATCTAATCTGGGTCAGAGCACTCATCAAACTCTTAAGGCCCTCTTTCTTAGGCTGCAACCCACCATATCCAATACTTGCCTTCATGTCTAAGTCTACTAAGAATCAATAAATGGATATCACGAAATGACTTTGGTTGTTGTAAGAAATGTAATTGCATAATAAGTCAAGATTGACCTATGTATGTGATGCATCACACATTGCAGTTCCTTATTCAAATCACAAATCTGTTTCATAACTCATCTTTCTTGAGAGACATGTCTGTGGAATAGAGTCAAAGCAGTTAGGGTACCAGCTGGATTTTAGCAAAGGCAGGCAGCATTGTCATATCAACAAACAAGAAGTGCAACCTGAGTTGTTGCAGGCAGGTAAAAGGAAAAGGCAAGTCTTAGCCTGGTGGAAAGCCTCAAAGACTGTACCTTGGTTCAGCACCAAGGAGAGCACCAGCCATAGGCCCTGTTAGTCTGAAGTTCCCTATGGTTGCAAGTTAGTCTCTTCCATAAAGTAAGCCTGATAGCAGTGCCTGTGATTTTCAGAATGTTTAAAAGATGTCTCAGGGTGGGGTGGATATCAGCAGAAAGAATGCAGCTTTCTGTTTTTGTATCGGTGGAGGTGCTTTTGTCAGAATATTCCTCTAAAAAAATCTGCATTTCCAGACATGAAGGGAAATTCATTTTGGATAACAAATTTCCTTAGGTTACTTATTTTATGAGATGTTAGTATGTATTCACATGATAACAGAAATCAAAAGATGAAAAGAGAACTCTAACCTGAGTTTTAGCAACATCCATGAAAGACTGCCATCATATTTTGGTTATGACAGAAGTAGTGCCTCACAACTTCACAGGACACTCATTTGTTCAAAACGCAAAACAAAACAAAACTATTGTCTGGTTTCTTGAAGCTTCCAAACACATTGGTCCTAGTTTATCCTCTCTCTAGAGGATATATGCAGTAAGTCAAATATCTTTTCACTTGACCACCCTTGAAATACTTATAGATAATGTATCTCCTCTTAGCCTTCTCTACTCAAGGCTAATCACACCCCATTCATTAACTGTTGCTTACAAACATCATTACCTTCTTCTGGATGTGCTCTGTGTCCCAGAATGATTCCTAGTATTCCAGGCATGTTCTGAGGCAAGTATATTTATCATGGAACTATTAACTCCCTCCTTGGATCTAGAGACTATATTTCTCTGTGTGTAGCCTGATATGAACTGGTTTTACTTTACAGTCATTTACCAAGGGCTTAAATTGACAGTGTTGTCAACTAAAATGTTCAGGTCCTTTACCCAGGGTTATTTTACTTTGGGGCTAGTAATAACAGGTAAAACCTGCTAATATTTCATTAAATAATTTAATGAACTCTTAAGAGAGGATGTGAAAATTAAAAAACAAACCAGAATCAGGTATAATTCCAATTCAACGCAAATTTAAGAACTTGTGCTATTTTATATTACACTCTATGAATCTGGGGGATTTATCTAGAATATGTCCTAAAATATTTTAGAGAATCATTGAATTTCAAGGTTGGCAGTCATTCTATGCAGCCCTTTGTAGACAGCATGCATGCCTACAGTCATTCAGAGGGAGGCATCACTATATAGCAATCTTCAGTTCCTGGCATTTCTTCCTTTTCACTGAAAATCTGCTAAAATTTTTTTCAATTTCCATTGGCTGTAAATGTGAACAGACAAGTTTCTTTGATTCAAACATCTTCCCTACCATTCATGCACATATTAGCATATGTATTGCATTTCTTGTCCTAGCAGGAATGCTACTGCTTACAAACAATAGAGTTGAGCATATTCCATCACCTAGGGAACAGATTTCTAAGGACCGTATCATTTAGTTTTTCCATGGCACCCATGTCTCCCCTTCAGCCATGACAAACAGCAGTTGCAACTCAGCCCACAACACAAACACTGAACATTAAAATGAATGTGAGTAAATGGCTTCTGTGACCAGTGAACACATATGCAGAAATGATAATAAGAAAAAAAGAGCTGGAATGTCTATAGAAAAAAAAAGGTCAAACTAGAAGCAGTTGAGTATACTGTAAAATACACAGGCTTTAGGGAGTTGGGTGAATTCCATCTATATGAATTTGGGTAGACAGAGTTGCCTCTCCGAGCCTCAATTTCTCCATCTTTTGAAAATTGATACTATAGCAGGAGCCAAAAAAAAAAAAAAGACTCTTGGGTCCATAATTACACAGATTTCAGAATTTCAGGCATGTGTGTAAATCTAGAATCAAAATTTCAGCAGTCAAAATACCCAACCCCTACAAATTCATTGCCGAGGTATTCTTATAAAGATCAACAAAATGTGATCACTAGCCACCCATTTACAGGATCTGCCCCAACCAGTTTGCAAGGCAATGTTCAAAAGGTTGTTAGCTCCAGCCTTCCTGTGGGTAGAACCATTGCAGGTAGAATCCCGGAATTCTGAGGATGGCAGGTTTCTGGGAAATGCACATGTTCACACATCTGTATTAAGTCTTAGTCCTGGGCGCTGCAGTACCCACAACTGGGTAACTGAGTACAGTGAGTGGTGCCAATTCTAGGCAGCACCATTATCCCCAACATAGTCTATGTCAGTGATGCACCCTACCGTTGAACCAACACCAATATTGGGTTGCCACAATCTTTCTCAGGGGGATGACCTACTCAGAGTCCCGGCTGAAACAGCAGCCCTAGATTTTCATGTTTTATCCCACACAATCCCTGAAGATTTAGCATTAAATTCAATCTTAATTAGGAATCAGTTAATCACAAAATGTTTAGTAAACACAGGTGCTTTGGGAAGAATAAGAGCAATGTAAAAGCACAATCCTACCCATAAAGAATTTACAATTTACAATAGTCGAGCTTTCCTTAATAATATTTCAAGAAGATTTTAGTTCTAATAAAATTTGTAGGGTTGTTCTTACACTTTGGGGGAAAGGTGATTCATAAACACAAGCTATTTTTATTGACTATAGATCCCTAGTCAGTTCTTTACAAGGTCAGTGTACCCAAGAGGGAAGAAACATAGTGATTAAAAAGCAACAACAGTTGCAGTTTCTTCTAAGTGACTTTCTTGACAGGGGCACTAGGCAGGGTCAGCGTTTCACGCATCAGCTCACAATAAGATAAATAATTCTTGGAGCACCACCCTTCAGAATTCCTAGTGCAGCCTCAGACTCAGCACAGCTCCTATGGACAAGCTAAACCACATCATGCCCCATTAGAATACAGAATCAGCACCTGCCAGAAGACAAAACAGGATATCCTTACCACAAAATGAGTGCATTTCATCTGTCAGTTTTTAAAGAGGAAAGGGATAGCATGGAAAATGAAGGAAACATGCTCTTCCTCCCGTTCTTTCCAAGCAAGTGGATTTGACTGGCCCAGCCTAGCCCATGTTGTAAGGCACCAAGGGTGAGAGATACCTTTGGACACTTAGAGAAAAGGTGTTCTGGAACTAGCAGACAAACACATCCACCACCAAAACAGTCTAATTAGTCTTTGTGCAGGTGTGTGTGTATGTGGTGGTGGAGAGAGTTGGAGGAGAAAGATAACACACTCAGGGCAAGGACAGTGGAGACCAGTACAGGAGCTTGGGAGTCAGAGTCTTGAGTTCCAGCTGTTATTTGGTCCTTTTTCAGCTATGCAAGCTTGTGTCAATTACTGGACCTCTGAATAGGTCCTTTCATCTGAAAAATGGAAATTAAGATAGCATCTGTTTCATAGGATGGCTTAAAGGAAATAATAAACGTAAGCATTCTTAGTAAAATGTCTATTATCCAGTAAATATTCACATTATATTTTTAATGTGTTAGGTATAATACAGAGAAGAGGAAGAGGAAGACAACAAATAATTGTTAAATGGATTAAAACAAACATATAGTAAGACAGACAGGAATTATCAAATTTTGAGGGAAATTATATTACCAATGGAAAATTTTATGTTATTTCCTTATATGTGTTCTTCAATGGCCTTTGCTCTGTAACTCTGATTTAAGAGGTTAAAAATCAATGGCATTATTTTAAATAGTTGGCATGTTTCTTTACAAAAAACACATTTTAAGAACCATTTATGCAAATGTATAACCTTATAGGATTAAAGAGAATGAAGTGTTAAAAGATTCTCAGAATGACTGCCACAAGGCACAGCTTGTGCTTTGTAGGATAGATGTCCTGTCATCTGTCTCTCTGGGTAGGAGATGGTAAAACCATTTGGAAGTAGAAATTGAGATCTCCCAAAGCCACGAAGTTCTCACGAAATACACTACAAAGGAGATTTTTTTGTGAACTTAGTTCACCACAAAGCCTTCATCATTCCTTCTTTCAGATGTCCCCTAGATGGAGAAACTTTACCCAGCTCAGTAATACCACCTCAGTCCAGCAACTCAGAGCAGCATCCACAGAGAAGATAGCCTAAGCTTTTGCTGTGCATGCATACATGTACACACACACACACACACACACACACACACACACACACACACACACACTGAGCTGATCTCTGTGTCTATTAGTGAGAATACTTCTTTCACATTTCTAAGTTTCATGTACACATTAAAAGCTTCTTATTGATCTCTATCTGGGGACTTTTCAGACTAGAAAACAGTTTCTTTTAAATTCAAGCTCACTTTTTGAGTTAGTTAGTTCATTTAGGGTGATGTTCTCCAGCTCCATTCATGTTGCTCCAAAGGACATGATTTCATTATTTTTATCACTGTATAGTATTGTCAGGTGTATATATACCATATTTTCTTGACCCCAGTCAATCATTGCTAACTCAGAAACAGAAAACCAAAAACTTCATGTTCTCACTTATATGCGGGAGCTAAATGACGACAAAGATGGAAATAAAAAGCACTGGGACACCAATAAGGGAGGAGGTGAGAAGAGAGGCTAGGGTTCACAAATTGCCTCTTAGGTACAATGTTCACTATGTAGAAATGGGCCACCCGAGACCCAATCCCCACCACTATGTAATAATGTCCACGTAACTAACAAGTACTTGTATTCACTGATTCTAAAATTAAAAAAAAAAATCCAGGCACTGATATAATGTTACCAACTTCCTATTGTATCAAGTAAGACCATTTAAAAATTCTTGCTATTACCACCAACATTTAATAAAGAGCAAGATATTTCTAACCCTAAGAAACTGTAAGGACACAATTACAGAAAAAGTTGAATCACTCAGTCCTACAAAAGAAAAGACAAACGGCAACTTTACACAAACATGCACATGCATGCATGCACACACACATTATACATTACACATCAGTGGCTGCTGAACAGGCCAGCAGAGTCTTCATTCAGAGTTCTTTGGACTCCATCAGCACTAAGATCCCTTCCCCTTCTCACTTCTTTTGATTTTGTGGGGCTGGTTTCATCAAAATATTAAGTAGTCTTCTCTGGAATATATCACTCAAGTCAAGGCAATAGAGATACAAATTTAAAAAACATATACCCCTTTCTGTGAGAATGAAGCTGAATTATCACATTTCATTAAAGATTTTTAAATATTGTTTAAGCACTTTAAGAGGCAAGGAGTCATAGGCAAACTGCTCTGTCTCACTTTGTTGGCAAGAGCACACCTATGCAGTCCATTCAATTTCCTACTGCATGGTGATGGTGGTGGGGGTAGGGTGGGTGGAGAGAATGCCAATCAGAAGGGGACAAAGAAGAAAGAGAGAAAAAGAAAAGAACCCAGTCAAGTTTTCCTCAGACTGACTGAAGGAACTGATGGGAAATGATTCTGTGTGGGCTGTGAGGGTAACTAAGCACCTTCTGAAGGTTCCATGAGGGCTATGTTCCCTCTGTTGGAGGGATGTGATCTCTCCTCCAGAGAACCTCAATACAAACAAAACAAAACCAAACCCTGGGTGGTACCCCAGGACCAGGGAAATTTCTGGGCATTGAGTACAATCTGAAGACACTTCTAGAAAGCCAACTGGCCTTGATTCCACATGATCAATATTCTCAGCCAAGAAGACTTGTTTGAAGGATTCCTCAACAAGTATGAACTATTTGAAACAGTCTGGAGTTAACAGCTTGATTACATCCATAACCAAGAAAGGATTTCTCAGCAATTTCTGGAACCCATGGTGGGTTCCTTCCTTTCATGGGGAACATCCAACAACGGACCAAGGGAGGACTTGGGGGGTGCGGGGGGGGGGCTGTGCCCATTAAACATAGTATTGCCGCCCATGAGGTATTCCATTGGCTCAAGGTTTCCCACCAAGGCCACCTGAGGCAAAGAAAGGTCTTCCTGAAGTTAGCATCTCAGATGAGAGTGGCATGTTGGAATCTTTTCCAATGCCTAGTGAACCACCCTGAGACAATTCCTTTACCTTCACTGCTCTATATTCCTCAAATTGATAAATTTTCTTAATGAACCCAAGGGGGAGAAATTCTGGTATATTCAGGGAAAACATCACACCAGTAGGGGGTTTGGGAGGCTTAAAGATAGATGCCCTGTGGGACAGAGTTCCAGCAAGTCATAACCTTCTGCAGAGTATACCAACAATGATAGTGGTAGGTTAAAATTATTTCAAGGCAGGAATGCAAGCCTAGGGTCAATGTATCAGTTTTTTATACGGAATACTACGAAAATCAGATAACTTATTCTTGTTGATAACTAATATTATATATGTCCAACTTCTAATACACATTAGTAGAAACTATTTGATGGTCTTTTTTTTTTTTTTGAGTTGAAGTCTCACTCCGTTGCCCAGACTGGAGTGCAGTGGCACACTCCCAGCCACCGCAGCCTCGACCTGATGGGCTCTGGCGATCCTTCCACCTCAGCCTTTCAAGTAGCCAGA